>NC_069504.1:646891403-646961303 GCF_027579735.1 Bombina bombina
TGGAAAGTTTTGTTCCTTTTGGCTATCTCTTCTGCTAGAAGAGTTTCTGAATTATCTGCTCTTTCATGTGAGTCTCCTTTTCTGATTTTTTCATCAGGATAAGGCGGTGTTGCGAACTTCTTTTGAATTTTTACCTAAAGTTGTGAATTCCAACAACATTAGTAGAGAAATTGTGGTTCCTTCATTATGTCCTAATCCTAAGAATTCTAAGGAGAAATCATTGCATTCTTTGGATGTTGTTAGAGCTTTGAAATATTATGTTGAAGCTGACGAAATCTTTCCGTAAGACTTCTAGTCTATTTGTTATCTTTTCCGGTTCTAGGAAAGGCCAGAAAGCTTCTGCCATTTCTTTGGCATCTTGGTTGAAATCTTTTAATTCATCTTGCCTATGTTGAGTCGGGTAAAACTCCGCCTCAAAGAATTACAGCTCATTCTACTAGGTCAGTATCTACTTCCTGGGCGTTTAGGAATGAAGCTTCGGTTGACCAGATCTGCAAAGCAGCAACTTGGTCCTCTTTGCATACTTTTACTAATTCTACCATTTTGATGTATTTTCTTCTTCTGAAGCAGTTTTTGGTAGAAAAGTTCTTCAGGGCAGCGGTTTTCAGTTTGAATCTTCTGCTTATGTTTTTTGTTAAACTTTATTTTGGGTGTGGATTATTTTCAGCAGGAATTGGCTGTCTTTATTTTAATCCCTCCCTCTCTAGTGACTCTTGTGTGGAAAGATCCACATCTTGGGTAGTCATTATCCCATACGTCACTAGCTCATGGACTCTTGTTAATTACATGAAAGAAAACATAATTTTATGTAAGAACTTACCTGATAAATTCATTTCTTTCATATTAACAAGAGTCCATGAGGCCCACCCTTTTTTGTGGTGGTTATGATTTTTTTGTATAAAGCACAATTATTCCAATTCCTTATTTTATATGCTTCGCACTTTTTCTTATCACCCACTTCTTGGCTATTCGTTAAACTGATTTGTGGGTGTGGTGAGGGGTGTATTTATAGGCATTTTAAGGTTTGGGAAACTTTGCCCCTCCTGGTAGGAATGTATATCCCATACGTCACTAGCTCATGGACTCTTGTTAATATGAAAGAAATGAATTTATCAGGTAAGTTCTTACATAAATTTTGTTTTCCTATAGTCGACCCCAGAAAGGACTGATGGCAGACAGTCCCCAAGGTCGAGGGGGCGGGTTTCTACTCTACACAAGCGCGCCACTATACCCATAGAAGATAGTTTGTGCTTTCCAAGATCCTATGGATAAATAAATTAGAAGGTCTGCTAAAGATGTTTGTTCAGCAAGGTTCCCTTCTACAACCAATTGCATGCATTGTCCCTGTCACTGCAGCGCGTGTTTCTAGTTTTGATGAGCTAGGAAAGGCGATTATTAGTAATTCTTCTGGACAGAATTCGTGCTCTTAAATTGGCTAATTCTTTCACCCTAGACGCCACCTTGCAATTGGCTAGGTTAGCGGCGAAAAAATTCTGGGTTTGCTATTGTGGCGCAGAGCGCTTTGGTTAAAAGCTTGGGCAGCGGATGCGTCTTCCAAGAACAAATTGCTTGACATTCCTTTCAAGGGGAAAACACTCTTTGACCCTGACTTGAAAGAGATTATCTCTGATATCACTGGGGGGTAAGGGCCACGCCCTTCCTCAGGATCGGCCTTTCAAGGCAAAAAATAAACCTAATTTTCGTCCCTTTCGTAGAAATGGACCAGCCCAAAGTGCTACGTCCTCTAAGCAAGAGGGTAATACTTCTCAAGCCAAGCCAGCTTGGAGACCAATGCAAGGCTGGAACAAGGGAAAGCAGGCCAAGAAACCTGCCACTGCTACCAAGACAGCATGAAATGTTGGCCCCCGATCCGGGACCGGATCTGGTGGGGGGCAGACTCTCTCTCTTCGCTCAGGCTTGGGCAAGAGATGTTCTGGATCCTTGGGCGCTAGAAATAGTCTCCCAAGGTTATCTTCTGGAATTCAAGGGGCTTCCCCCAAGGGGGAGGTTCCACAGGTCTCAGTTGTCTTCAGACCACATAAAAAGACAGGCATTCTTACATTGTGTAGAAGACCTGTTAAAAATGGGAGTGATTCATCCTGTTCCATTAAGAGAACAAGGGATGGGGTTCTACTCCAATCTGTTCATAGTTCCCAAAAAAGAGGGAACGTTCAGACCAATCTTAGATCTCAAGATCTTAAACAAGTTTCTCAAGGTTCCATCGTTCAAGATGGAAACCATTCGAACTATTCTTCCTTCCATCCAGGAAGGTCAATTCATGACCACAGTGGATTTAAAGGATGCGTATCTACATATTCCTATCCACAAGGAACATCATCGGTTCCTAAGGTTCGCATTCCTGGACAAGCGTTACCAGTTCGTGGCGCTTCCTTTCGGATTAGCCACTGCTCCAAGGATTTTCACAAAGGTACTAGGGTCCCTTCTAGCTGTGCTAAGACCAAGGGGCATTGCTGTAGTACCTTACTTGGACGACATTCTGATTCAAGCGTCGTCCCTTCCTCAAGCAAAGGCTCACACGGACATTGTCCTGGCCTTTCTCAGATCTCACGGATGGAAAGTGAACGTGGAAAAGAGTTCTCTATCTCCGTCAACAAGGGTTCCCTTCTTGGGAACAATAATAGACTCCTTAGAAATGAGGATTTTTCTGACAGAGGCCAGAAAAACAAAACTTCTAGACTCTTGTCGGATACTTCATTCCGTTCCTCTTCCTTCCATAGCGCAGTGCATGGAAGTGATCGGTTTGATGGTAGCGGCAATGGACATAGTTCCTTTTGCGCGCATTCATCTAAGACCATTACAACTGTGCATGCTCAGTCAGTGGATTGGGGACTATACAGACTTGTCTCCGAAGATACAAGTAAATCAGAGGACCAGAGACTCACTCCGTTGGTGGCTGTCCCTGGACAACCTGTCACAAGGGATGACATTCCGCAGACCGGAGTGGGTCATCGTCACGACCGACGCCAGTCTGATGGGCTGGGGCGCGGTCTGGGGATCCCTGAAAGCTCAGGGTCTTTGGTCTCGGGAAGAATCTCTTCTACCGATAAATATTCTGGAACTGAGAGCGATATTCAATGCTCTCAAGGCTTGGCCTCAGCTAGCGAGGGCCAAGTTCATACGGTTTCAATCAGACAACATGACAACTGTTGCGTACATCAACCATCAGGGGGGAACAAGGAGTTCCCTAGCGATGGAAGAAGTGACCAAAATCATTCTATGGGCGGAGTCTCACTCCTGCCACCTGTCTGCTATCCACATCCCAGGAGTGGAAAATTGGGAAGCGGATTTTCTGAGTCGTCAGACATTGCATCCGGGGGAGTGGGAACTCCATCCGGAAATCCTTGCCCAAGTCACTCAGCTGTGGGGCATTCCAGACATGGATCTGATGGCCTCTCGTCAGAACTTCAAAGTTCCTTGCTACGGGTCCAGATCCAGGGATCCCAAGGCGGCTCTAGTGGATGCACTAGTAGCACCTTGGACCTTCAAACTAGCTTATGTGTTCCCGCCGTTTCCTCTCATCCCCAGGCTGGTAGCCAGGATCAATCAGGAGAGGGCGTCGGTGATCTTGATAGCTCCTGCGTGGCCATGCAGGACTTGGTATGCAGATCTGGTGAATATGTCATCGGCTCCACCTTGGAAGCTACCTTTGAGACGAGACCTTCTTGTTCAGGGTCCGTTCGAACATCCGAATCTGGTTTCACTCCAGCTGACTGCTTGGAGATTGAACGCTTGATCTTATCGAAGCGAGGGTTCTCAGATTCTGTTATCGATACTCTTGTTCAGGCCAGAAAGCCTGTAACTAGAAAGATTTACCACAAAATTTGGAAAAAATATATCTGCTGGTGTGAATCTAAAGGATTCCCTTGGGACAAGGTTAAGATTCCTAGGATTCTATCCTTCCTTCAAGAAGGATTGGAAAAAGGATTATCTGCTAGTTCCCTGAAGGGACAGATTTCTGCCTTGTCTGTGTTACTTCACAAAAAGCTGGCAGCTGTGCCAGATGTTCAAGCCTTTGTTCAGGCTCTGGTTAGAATTAAGCCTGTTTACAAACCTTTGACTCCTCCTTGGAGTCTCAACTTAGTTCTTTCAGTTCTTCAGGGGGTTCCGTTTGAACCCTTACATTCCGTTGATATTAAGTTATTATCTTGGAAAGTTTTGTTTTTAGTTGCAATTTCTTCTGCTAGAAGAGTTTCAGAATTGTCTGCTCTGCAGTGTTCTCCTCCTTATCTGGTGTTCCATGCAGATAAGGTGGTTTTACGTACTAAACCTGGTTTTCTTTCAAAAGTTGTTTCTAACAAAAACATTAACCAGGAGATTATCGTACCTTCTCTGTGTCCGAAACCAGTTTCAAAGAAGGAACGTTTGTTGCACAATTTGGATGTTGTTCGCGCTCTAAAATTCTATTTAGATGCTACAAAGGATTTTAGACAAACATCTTCCTTGTTTGTTGTTTATTCCGGTAAAAGGAGAGGTCAAAAAGCAACTTCTACCTCTCTCTCTTTTTGGATTAAAAGCATCATCAGATTGGCTTACGAGACTGCCGGACGGCAGCCTCCCGAAAGAATCACGGCTCATTCCACTAGGGCTGTGGCTTCCACATGGGCCTTCAAGAACGAGGCTTCTGTTGATCAGATATGTAGGGCAGCGACTTGGTCTTCACTGCACACTTTTACCAAATTTTACAAGTTTGATACTTTTGCTTCTTCTGAGGCTATTTTTGGGAGAAAGGTTTTGCAAGCCGTGGTGCCTTCCATTTAGGTGACCTGATTTGCTCCCTCCCTTCATCCGTGTCCTAAAGCTTTGGTATTGGTTCCCACAAGTAAGGATGACGCCGTGGACCGGACACACCTATGTTGGAGAAAACAGAATTTATGTTTACCTGATAAATTACTTTCTCAAACGGTGTGTCCGGTCCACGGCCCGCCCTGGTTTTTTTAATCAGGTCTGATAATTTATTTTCTTTAACTACAGTCACCACAGTACCATATGGTTTCTCCTATGCTAATATTCCTCCTTAACGTCGGTCGAATGACTGGGGTAGGCGGAGCCTAGGAGGGATCATGTGACCAGCTTTGCTGGGCTCTTTGCCATTTCCTGTTGGGGAAGAGAATATCCCACAAGTAAGGATGACGCCGTGGACCGGACACACCGTTGGAGAAAGTAATTTATCAGGTAAACATAAATTCTGTTTTCTGCTCTGTCTATTCTCTTACACAAACGTCTGGCAGAAGTTCCAGACGTCCAGGCTTTTTGTCAGGCTTTGGCTAGGATTAAGCCTGTGTTTAAAACTGTTGCTCCTCCGTGGAGCTTAAACTTGGTTCTTAAAGTTCTTCAAGGGGTTCCGTTTGAACCCCTTCATTCCATTGATATTAAGCTTTTATCTTGGAAAGTTCTGTTTTTGATGGCTATTTCCTCGGCTCGAAGAGTCTCTGAGTTATCTGCCTTACATTGTGATTCTCCTTATCTGATTTTCCATTCAGACAAGGTAGTTCTGCATACTAAACCTGGGTTTTTACCTAAGGTTGTTTCTAACAGGAATATCAATCAGGAGATTGTTGTTCCATCATTGTGTCCTAATCCTTCTTCAAAGAAGGAACGACTTTTGCATAATCTGGACGTAGTCCGTGCCCTGAAGTTCTATTTACAGGCAACTAAAGAATTTCGTCAAACTTCTTCCCTGTTTGTCGTGTATTCTGGACAGAGGAGAGGTCAAAAAGCTTCGGCAACCTCTCTCTCCTTTTGGCTTCGTAGCATAATACGTTTAGCCTATGAGACTGCTGGACAGCAGCCCCCTGAAAGAATTACAGCTCATTCCACTAGAGCTGTGGCTTCCACCTGGGCCTTTAAGAATGAGGCCTCTGTTGAACAGATTTGCAAGGCTGCAACTTGGTCTTCGCTTCACACTTTTTCAAAATTTTACAAATTTGACACTTTTGCTTCTTCGGAGGCTGTTTTTGGGAGAAAGGTTCTACAGGCAGTGGTTTCTTCCGTTTAAGTTCCTGCCTTGTCCCTCCCATCATCCGTGTACTTTAGCTTTGGTATTGGTATCCCATAAGTAATGGATGATCCGTGGACTGAATACACTTAACAAGAGAAAACATAATTTATGCTTACCTGATAAATTTATTTCTCTTGTAGTGTATTCAGTCCACGGCCCGCCCTGTCTTTTTAAGGCAGATCTAAATTTTAATTAAAACTCCAGTCACCACTGCTCCCTATGGTTTCTCCTTTCTTGTCTTGTTTCGGTCGAATGACTGGATATGACATGTGAGGGGAGGAGCTATATAGCAGCTCTGCTTTGGGTGATCCTCTTGCAACTTCCTGTTGGGAAGGGAATATATCCCGTAAGTAATGGATGATCCGTGGACTGAATACACTACAAGAGAAATAAATTTATCAGGTAAGCATAAATTATGTTTTTATGCTTTTATGTGTGAGATGTTATGGGCTTATAGGCTGTTATGGAATATACAGGTTTCACTTTGAGAGCCATGCAGCTTACAAGCTTGGCACACTTCCTCATAGTAGGGCCGGTCCTGCTTTGTGCACCATGTGAATAAAATAAGATGTTTTATTTCTCTAATTCTCCAGTTATTGCACTAGCGATGGAGGATTTAGTTACTTTAGAGGGCACTCCCTCTATTCCTAATGAGTAATTCCTGTTAATATGGTGAGGAGGCCTTAGTTTCGCCCTCTCAATTATGCTCCATATGCCTTAGTAATGTGATAATATCAAACATGTTTTAAACCACGGAGCCGTCCACCTCTGAGGAGTTGTCGTCCAGTGAGGTGCGTACCCTACATTCTTATATCTCTACACATGCAGTTTTCCCATAGCATTGCTGATCCTCCATCTGGAGGGGGCCTTTTTTCACCAGACGTTACTGCACAGTTCAGAAGGCAGTGTCTGTGGCCTTTAATGCTTTACCTCGCCCTGCTAAGCTCAAGCGAAAGGTTAGATATTGCACTCCTTCCCAGAGTACATCAGATAATTGATTGGGTTTAACTGAGGGTTATCCGAGGATGAAGTTCTTTCTGAGACTTCTGATGGAAACTCTGTTGAGAAAGATGTTTCAACATACGGGATATTTGTTTCAACCGGCGGAGGCTGTTGCCGCGGTTACTGGAGAAACTACCTTCTTGTGTGACTCCTTATAGGATTTGATCGGGGTGGAGGATCCCCTCGACATTACTCGGAAAAGATTTACGGCCTTGATGGTTGTTGAATCTTTTATCTGTGCTGCTATTAATCAGATTATTCGCTAGAATGCTATGGCTTCAGCTTTTTCTGTTCAGGCCCGTCGGGCTCTGGCTGAAGTTATGCGGATATGACTTCTAAGTCTAGACTTCTTCCCTCCCTTTTAAGGGAATGATTTTGTCTGGTCCAGGTCTGGACTCTATTTTCTCCACGGTCACAGGGGGCAAGGGTGTTGCCCTACCGCAAGAGTATATGAACAATCTAAGGGACGATTTTTGTTCTTATAAAGCCCATGTCAGCAGTCCTCTGCTAAGCCAGAGCAAACCAAGAGCTCTTGGAAGCCGGCTCAGTCCTGGAATAAATCCAAGCAGAGCAAGAAGCCCGCTGAGTCTGTTGGCATGAATTGGCGGTCCCCGGTACTCTTCTGGATCTTGTAGAGGGCAGTATGCCGCTCTTTTCAGTCGCTTGGTTCAGGGACGTTCAGGATCCATGGGTCCTGGAGGTCATAGCTCAGGGTTACAAGATATGTTTTAAGTCTCAGCAACCCAAGGGCAGATTCGTCCTAGCTTCCAAGGAGGGAAACCTTTCTGGGGTGTGTGTACGGGATCTGTCCTCTAGGAGTTATTGTACCGGTGCCTATCGCAGTTAGAGGTTTGGGATACTATTCAAACCTTTTTGTGGTCCATAAGAAGTATGGAACTTTCCGTCCGATTGTGGACCTAAAGCGCTTAAGCAGGTTTTTAAATGTCCCCTCTTTTAAGATGGAGACAATAAGGTCCATGACCATGATAGATCTGAAGAATGCTCCCTTCTCGTACAATCCTCAAGGACCACTTCCAGTTCCTAAGATTTGCATTGCTGGACCAGCACTTCCAGTTTATGGCCCTTCTGTTTAGTCTAGCTAAATAAATTTTTCGAAGAGTGAACCATTCAGAATATCTCCTGTCTTCTTTGATCCCATGGATGACAGATAATCTAGAGAGAGTTCTCTTGTATCAAGTACCAGGGTAGAATTCTCGGGTACTATAATAGTCTCCATAGACATGAGAATATTTCTAACAGATCAGAGACGTTGCAAGTTAGCTTTAACATGTCTGCCCTCCAGATGTCCTTAAAGCCATCTGTGGCTCTGTGTATGGAGGCGATTGGTCTCATGGTGTCCAGCTGGACATCTTTTTCTTTGCCAAGTTTCACCTCAGACTGTAGCAACTGCGCATGCTGAACTAGTGGAATGGCGAGCATTCGATCTGTCTCAACAGATTTCTCTGGACAACCAATCAGGATAATCGCTCTCTTGGTGGTTTTGTCAGGATCACTTGTACTGAGGGACGTCCGTCTTAAGACCATCCTGGGTGATTGTGACTACGGTTGCGAGTCTGTCAGCATGGGGAGCTTTTTGGGGTGCCAGGAAGGCACAGGGCCTCTGGTCTCAGGAGGTTAAGCTCCCTTCTGATCTCATTTTGGATCTTCGGGCAATATACAATGCTCTGAAGGCTTGGCCTCTGCTGGGTTCGTCCCAGTTAATCAGATTCCAACCATCAGGGGGGAAACAAGAAGCTCCCTAGTTTTGAGGGAAGTATCTCGGATTCTGGTGTGGGGGAGACCCGCATTTGTTCGCTATCAGCGATCCACATTCTTGGTGTGGACAACTGGGAAGCGGATTTCCTCAGCAGACGATCCTTTCATCCGGGAGAATGGTCTCTCCATCCCGAGTGTTTGCAGAGATTTGCAAGAGGAAGATCTTATAACATCTCAATACCAAGCTACCCAGATAGGGGTCGAGTTACAGGGATCCTCAGGTGGAGCTAACAAATGTATTAGAGGTGCCTTGGAGGTTCAATCTAATTTATCCTTCCGACCATTACCACTACTTCTTAGTGTAGTGGCTCGAGTCAAGCAGGCGTCAGTGATACTGACTGCTCCGTCTTGACCGCAAAGGATATGGTTCGCAGATCTAGTGGGGATGTCATCATCTCATCCGTGGAAGTTACCTTGTCGCAGGGATCTGGTGACCAAGGTCTCTTTGTTCATCAATGTCTAGATTCTCTTAGGCTGACTGCGTGGTTGAAGGTTTAGTCCCTAGCCAAGAGAAGGTTTTCTGACCGTTATTTTTACTCTCATTCAAGCTTGTAAGCTGGTTGCTATCATAAGGTGTAGAGGACCTACTTATTCTGTTCTCCAGGATGAACTGGAGAAGGTCTTTTCTGCAAGTCCCTCTCTACTGGCTATTGCTTCTGCGTGCAGAGTATCTGTGATTGCTGCCTTGCAATGCCGTCCCTCCTTATATGGCTTTCATGCCGATAAGGCTGTTCTACGAACCGTTAGGTTTTCTTCCTAAGGTTGTGTCAAATCGAAATATCAAGCAAGAGATTGTGGTTCCTTTCTTATGTCCTAATCCTTCGTTGAAGGAACGTTTACAACGTATTTCTTGATGTGGTTTGTGCCTTGAAGTACTATCTTCGGGCCACGAAGGAATTTAGACAAACCTCTTTCTCTGTTTGTTCTCTTTTCCGGGAAGCATAGGGGTCAGAGGGCCTCTTTGGCTTCCTTATCTTTTTGTATGGGGAGTGTCATCTGTTTAGCATAGAAATGGCGGGACATAAGCCGCCTCTGAGGATTACAGCTCATTCGACGAGAGCAGTTGTTTCCTCTTGGTTCTTCAAAACTGAGGCCTCTATGGATCAGATTGTAAGGCAGCTACCTGGTTCTCCTTACTTACTTTTTTTTCCCAAGATTTTACAAGTTTGATGTTTTTGCTTCTGCTCAAGCAGCCTTCGGGAGACAGGTTTTGCAGGCTGTGATGCCCTCAGATTAGGGTCCGCCTCTCTTTCCCCTCCCCCCCCCCTCCCATTAGCATTTTTGTTTTTCCGCTATCTTGGGGAACACACACACAAAATACATGGCAAGTCTCCCTGAGTGAGGCAAGACATTCTTCTTAATAGGTACAGTTCTAAAACAACAACAAAAAATGCAAATGGGAGTTTGAGGAACATAATGAGAGAGAAGTTATGTAGTTCATGGGCAGAGGTAGAATAAGATAGTATTTGGGAATAAAGGCAAAGATCTAGGAGAGTGCAGTGTTAGAGGCCTTTGTATGTTGCACTAAAGATTGTTTTTTTAAAAAAAAATCTTGAAACTAAAACAAGTCAATGGATTAAATGGCAGAGAAGTTCAGCAGATGTGGAAAGATAGCCTAGGAATGTGTCTGATAGGCATTCATGGTGGATTGCAGTGGAGACAGATGGTAACTTGGGACACCGGAGAGGGTTGAGTTGCAGGTGTCAAGGTGGGAAATTAGTACATGTGTGCAGAGGCATAAATAGAAACCACAGGGCCCAGGTGTAAGAATCTAAGAAGGACCCCCCCAAAAGAAAGGTGAATTTGATATAGAATCAGATTTCATGTCTGCAAAAGGAGGTACCCAGTGCCCACAGTCTGTGAGATGGTCTGACCCCCTATTACTGTATATAGTGACACTGTTTAACCCACCACTACTGTATATAGTGAGTTAGTGACAGTCTGTAATCTGCCGGTGAGATGGCTGGCATGATCCGCCCCAGTACTTTATAAAGTGACCACAGTAGTCAGTGAAGTACTCTTTATTAGGGTTGCCACCCATCCCTTAAAATACAGAACACTTATAAGTTACACATGCTGCAGGGTGTGCAGGGAGGTATATGAATAGTGCTGTCCAGAAACACAATACCTGTTCCTCCCTGCAGCATGTGTAACTCATAAGTGTGCAGAAAAACATGGCTGAGGTGGCAACCCTAACTGTATATAGTTACACGGTTTACCCCCTGCCCCCCCCCCATGCTGTAGTAACAAGGTATGTAATTTGCTGGTTCCACAAACATACATACACACACACACACACATATATATATATATATATATATATATATATATATATATATATATATATATATATATATATATATATATATATATATATATATATATATATATATATATACACATATATATACACACACATACACTCACATATACACACACCAATGGGTAAAACAGAAACAATAACCCCTGTAGTCAGATACACTCTTAAAGCATCATGTCACACTGGGATATCATCAGTGCAGGCAGTGGCAGGTCAACTTTTTTTATTGGAGAATTATTTTTTTTTTTTTAAGCTGGGCCCCTTCAGGGCCCCAGTTGCGGTACTCTGCACCCCCTGTAGTTTTGCCCCTGCATGTGTGTGAGGAAATTCTGCATTTTCAGATATATTTTAAGGTAAATTGGCATTTATTAGTTAAGGATTAAGTATGAGATGCAAAAGTAGTTCTGAGTTTGTTGTTGTTCCAGGCATCAGGCCTGAGTGGTTGGGGTGTTAACAGAGTTACTCTCAGTAGTTAGTCTATGGAGCAGGGAGATTGGAAAAAACAAAGATAAGGAGCTCAGTTTTGAGCTGAGAGGTCATCCAAGGCAAGATACTAGATTGGTGACATCGGTGAGCAAGGAAGAGGATGGATAGATAAATGTTTGTATAATATAAAAATTGCATAGACGTGTTTAACAAGCATTTTCTTTCATGTAATTGGCAAGAGTCCATGTGCTAGTGACGTATGGGATATACAATCCTACCAGGAGGGGCAAAGTTTCCCAAATCTCAAAATGACCATAAATACACCCCTCACCACACTCACAATTCCGTTTTACAAACTTTGCCTCCTATGGAGGTGGTGAAGTTAGTTTGTGCTTAGATTCTACGTTGATATGCGCTTCTCAGCATTTTGAAGCCTGATTGCTCTGAGTGCAGCGAATGTCAGAGGGTTGTGAAGGGAGTATCACCTATTGAATACAATGGTTTTCCTCACGGGAGATCTATTTTATAGGTTTTCTGTTATCGGTCGTTGAGATTAATCTCTTACCTCTCTTATTCAGATCGACAATATACTCTCATATTCTATTACCTCTACTGATAACTGTTTCAGTACTGGTTTGGCTATCTGCTATATGTGGATGGGTGTCTTTTAGTAAGTATGTTTCTTTCATGTAATTAGCAAGAGTCCATGAGCTAGTGACGTATGGGATATACATTCCTACCAGGAGGGGCAAAGTTTCCCAAACCTCAAAATGCCTATAAATACACCCCTCACCACACCCACAAATCAGTTTTACAAACTTTGCCTCCCGTGGAGGTGGTGAAGTAAGTTTGTGCTAGATTCTACGTTGATATGCGCTCTGCAGCAGGTTGGAGCCCGGTTTTCCTCTCAGCGTGCAGTGAATGTCAGAGGGATGTGAAGAGAGTATTGCCTATTTGAATTCAATTATCTCCTTCTACGGGGTCTATTTCATAGGTTCTCTGTTATCGGTCGTAGAGATTCATCTCTTACCTCCCTTTTCAGATCGACGATATACTCTTATATATACCATTACCTCTACTGATTCTCGTTTCAGTACTGGTTTGGCTTTCTACTACATGTAGATGAGTGTCCTGGGGTAAGTAAGTCTTATTTTTGTGACACTCTAAGCTATGGTTGGGCACTTTTATATAAAGTTCTAAATATTTGTGTTTAAACATTTATTTGCCTTAATTCAGGATGTTCAATATTCCTTATTTCAGACAGTCAGTTTCATTATTTGGGATAATGCATTTGAATAATCATTTTTTTCTTACCTTAAAATTTGACTTTTTTCCCTGTGGGCTGTTAGGCTCGCGGGGGCTGAAAATGCTTCATTTTGAGTCATTCTTGGCGCGGACTTTTTTGGCGCAAAAAAATTTCTTTTATTTCCGGCGTCATACTTGTCACCGGAAGTTGCATCATTTTTGACGTTTTTGCGCCAAAAGTGTCGGCGTTGCCAGATGTGGCGTCATTTTTGGCACTAAAAGCATTTAGGCACCAAATAATGTGGGCGTCTTTTTTGGCGCTAAAAAATATGGGCGTCATTGTCTCCACATTATTTAAGTCTCATTGTTTATTTGCTTCTGGTTGCTAGAAGCTTGTTCACTGGCATTTTTTCCCATTCCTGAAACTGTCATTTAAGGAATTTGATCAATTTTGCTTTATATGTTGTTTTTTCTAATACATATTGCAAGATGTCTCAGATTGACCCTGAATCAGAAGATACTTCTGGAAAATCGATGCCTGATGCTGGATCTACCGTGTATTTGCTGTAAACTTGTGGTATCTGTTCCTCCAGCTGTTGTTTGTAATGAATGTCATGACACACTTGTTAATGCAGATAATATTTCCTTTAGTAATGTTACATTACCTGTTGCTGTTCCATCAACATCTAATACTCAGTGTTCCTGTTAACATAAGAGATTTTGTTTCTAAATCCATTAAGAAGGCTATGTCTGTTATTCCTCCTTCTAGTAAACGTAAAAGGTCTTTTAAAACTTCTCATTTTTCAGATGAATTTTTAAATGAACATCATCATTCTGATTCTGATAATGATTCCTCTGGTTCAGAGGATTCTGTTTCAGAGGTTGATGCTGATAAATCTTCATATTTATTCAAAATGGAATTTATTCGTTCTTTACTTAAAGAAGTCTTAATTGCATTAGAAATAGAGGTTTCTGGTCCTCTTGATACTAAATCTAAACGTTTAAATAAGGTTTATAAATCTCCTGTAGTTATTCCAGAAGTTTTTCCTGTCCTTGATGCTATTTCTGAAGTAATTTCCAGGGAATGGAATAATTTTTACAGGCTCGTAAATCTGTATCTAGGAAGATATATTATCGAGTCTGGAAGATTTACATTTCTCGGTGTTTTTCTCATCATTTTTCTTGGCATTCTTTTAGAATTCCTAGAATTTTACAGTTTCTTCAGGATGGTTTGGATAAAGGTTTGTCTGCAAGTTCCTTGAAAGGACAAATCTCTGCTCTTTCTGTTCTTTTTCACAGAAAGATTGCTAGTCTTCCTGATATTCATTGTTTTGCACAAGCTTTGGTTCGTATAAAACCTGTTATTAAGTCAATTTCTCCTCCTTGGAGTTTGAATTTCGTTCTGGGGGCTCTTCAAGCTCCTCCGTTTTGAACCTATGCATTCGCTGGACATTAAATTACTTTCTTGGAAAGTTTTGTTTCTTTTGGCCATCTCTTCTGCTAGAAGAGTTTCTGAATTATCTGTTCTTTCTTGTGAGTCTCCTTTTCTGATTTTTCATCAGGATAAGGCGGTGTTGCGAACTTCTTTTTAAATTTTTACCTAAGGTTGTGAATTCTAACAACATTAGTAGAGAAATTGTGGTTCCTTCATTGTGTCCTAATTCTAAGGAAAGATCGTTGCATTCTTTGGATGTAGTTAGAGCTTTGAAATATTATGTTGAAGCTACTAAAAATTTCCGAAAGACTTCTAGTTTATTTGTTATCTTTTCCGGTTCTAGGAAAGGTCACAAGGCCTCTGCCATTTCTTTGGCGTCTTGGCTAAAGTCTTTGATTCATCATGCTTATGTCGAGTCGGGTAAAACTCCGCCTCAAAGGATTACAGCTCATTCTACTAGGTCAGTTTCTACTTCCTGGGCGTTTAGGAATGAAGCTTCGGTTGATCAGATTTGCAAAGCAGCAACTTGGTCTTCTTTGCATACTTTTACTAAATTCTACCATTTTGATGTGTTTTCTTCTTCTGAAGCAGTTTTTGGTAGAAAAGTCCTTCAGGCAGCTGTTTCAGTTTGATTCTTCTGCTTATAATTTCAGTTTTTTTCATTATAAGATTTAAACTTTATTTTGGGTGTGGATTATTTTCAGCGGAATTGGCTGTCTTTATTTTATCCCTCCCTCTCTAGTGACTCTTGCGTGGAAGATCCACATCTTGGGTATTCATTATCCCATACGTCGCTAGCTCATGGACTCTTGCTAATTACATGAAAGAAAACATAATTTATGTAAGAATTTACCTGATAAATTCATTTCTTTCATATTAGCAAGAGTCCATGAGGCCCACCCTTTTTTGTGGTGGTTATGATTTTTTTGTATAAAGCACAATTATTCCAATTCCTTATTTTTTATGCTTTCGCACTTTTTTCTTATCACCCCACTTCTTGGCTATGCGTTAAACTGATTTGTGGGTGTGGTGAGGGGTGTATTTATAGGCATTTTGAGGTTTGGGAAACTTTGCCCCTCCTGGTAGGAATGTATATCCCATACGTCACTAGCTCATGGACTCTTGCTAATATGAAAGAAATGAATTTATCAGGTAAGTTCTTACATAAATTAGGTTTTTCATTACTTAAGACACTCTCAGCTATGGTTTTGCACTTAAAGTTCTAAATATATGTATTGTACTTATATTTGACATGAGTCAAGTTTATGTATATTTCCTTTTGCAAACTGCCAGTTTCATATTTGGGGAAAAGCATATTTAGGAAAATATTTTTTTCTTACCTGGGGTATAGTCTTTTTTTTTTTTTTTTTTTCTATAGACTGTTTTCTCATTAAATTTCGCAGACAAAATTGGGCTCGCGAGGGCGCAAAATGGCGAAGTTTATTGCGTCATTTTTGGCGCAGTTACATTCGATGACGCAGATTCGTCATTTCTGGCGTCTTAGTAGACGCTGAGTTCCTTGCTCAAGGTTGCGTCGTCAATGACGCAAGTGTGTCATTTCTGGATGTTGTTAGCGCCAAAAAATTTCAGTTACGTTGTGTGTCATACTTGGGGCCAAATAATTTCATTATTTAAAACCCCATTCCTATGTGCCTCTTGCCTTTTTCTATGTCAGAGGGCTATGCTGTTTGCATTTTTTTTCCCATTCCTTAAAAACTGCCATGTAAGGAAATTGATCATTTTGCTTTATATGTTGTTTTTTCTCTTACATTTGCAAGATGTCTCAATCTGTGATCATTTTGCTTTATATGTTTTTTTTTCTCTTACATTTGCAAGATGTCTCAATCTGAACCTGTCTCAGAAACCACTGTTGGAACCCTGCTGCCTGATAACAATTCTACCAAAGCTAAGTGCATTTGTTGTAAATTTGTGGAGATTATATCTCCAGCTGTGGTATGCAATAGTTGTCATGATAAACTTTTACATGCAGAGAATGTGTCCATCAGTAACAGTACTATGCCTGTTGTTCCTTCAACATCTAATGTACAAGATATACCTGTAAATTTAAAAGATTTTATTGCTGATGCGATTCAGAAGGCTTTGTCTGCCATCCTGCTTTCTAATAAACGTAAAAGGTCTTTTAAAATTGATCAAATTTCAAATGACCGACAACATACTGAATTATCGTCCTCTGATGAGGATCTATCGGATTCAGAAGATCCTTCCTCAGATTTTGACACTGACAAATCTTCTTATTTATTTAAAATGGAGTACCTTTGTTCCTTGTTAAAAGAAGTGTTGATTACATTGGATATTGAAGAAACTAGTCCTCTTGATATTAAAACTAGTAATCGTTTAAATTCTGTATATAAAACCCCCTGTGGTTACTCCAGAGAGTTTTCCCTTTCCTGATGCTATTTCTGATATGATTTCTAAGGAATGGAATAGGCCTGGTTGTACTTTTATTCCTTCAAGTTTTAAAAAAATCGTATCCTTTGCCAGCAGTTAGATTGGAGTTTTGGGAAAAGATCCCCAAAGTTGATGGGGCTATTTCTACTCTTGCTAAAC
The DNA here is from genome assembly GCF_027579735.1 of Bombina bombina. NCBI lineage: Eukaryota > Metazoa > Chordata > Amphibia > Anura > Bombinatoridae > Bombina > Bombina bombina. The sequence continues at coordinate 646,908,195 of NC_069504.1, forward strand.
GTACCACTATTCCTATGGAAGATAGTACTAATTTTAAAGACCCTTTAGATAGGAAACTTGATTCTTATCTAAGGAAAGCTTATTTATATTCTGGTCATCTCCTCAGGCCTGCCATTTCTATGACTGATGTTGCAGCTGCATCAACTTTTTGGTTGGATAGTTTAGCGCAGCAGGAAACTGATCCTGATTTGTCTAGCATTGTTCGCTTGCTTCAACATGCTTATCATTTTATTTGTGATGCCGTTTTTGATATCAACAAAATTGATGTTAAATCTATATGTCTAGCTATTATAGCTAGAAGAGCTTTGTGGCTTAAATATTGGAATGCTGACATGGTATCCAAGTCTAGATTACTATATCTTTCTTTCCAAGGTAATACGTTATTTGGTTCTCAGTTGGATTCGATTATTTCAACTGTCACTGGGGGGGAAGGGAGTTTTTTGCCTCAAGATAAAAAAAAAATCTAAGGGTAAATTTAAAGGTTCTAACCTCTTTCGTTCCTTTCGACAAAATAAGGAACAGAAACATAATCCTTCCTCCAAAGAATCTGGTTCCAATTGGAAACCTTCAAGTTGGAATCCAAACCATTTAAGAAACCAAAGCCAGCCCCCAAGTCTGCATGAAGGTGCGGCCCTCATTCCATCTCAGCTGGTAGGGGGCAGATTGAGATTCTTCCAAAACATTTGGGCAGATTCTGTCCAAAATCATTGGATTGAGTATTGTCTCTCAAGGGTACCAAATAGGATTCAAAGTAAGACCTCCTGTGAGACAGTATTTTCTCTCACGCATCCCAGTAAATACAGTAAAGGCTCAAGCTTTTCTGAAGTGTGTTTCAGACCTGGAGCTTTCAGGGGTAATCATACCAGTTCCGTTTCAGGAACAGAGTCTGGGGTTTTATTCAAATCTATTCATTGTCCCAAAGAGAGAAAATTCTTTCAGGCCAGTTTTGGATCTGAAAATTTTGAATCGTTATGTAAGAGTGTCATCTTTCAAAATGGTGACTATAAGGACTATTCTGCCTTTTGTTCTTCAAGGGCATTGTATGTCCACAATATACTTACAGGATGCTTATCTTCATATTCAGATTCATCCGGACCATTATCAGTTCCTGAGATTCTCTTTTCTAGACAAGCATTACCAATTTTTCGCTCTTCCGTTTGGCATAGTGACAGCTCCAAGAATCTTTTCAAAGGTTTTCGGTGCCCTACTCTCTGTAATCAGAGAACGGGGTATTGCGGTATTTCCTTATTTGGACGATATCTTGGTACTAGCTCAGTCTTTACATTCTGCAGAATCTCACACAAATCAACTAGTGTTGTTTCTTCAGAGACATGGTTGGAGGATCAATTTACCAAAAAGTTCTTTGATTCCTCAGACAAGGTTCACCTTTGTAGGTTTCCAGATAGATTCAGTGTCCATGACTCTGTCTCTAACAGACAAGAGACGTTTAAAATTGGTTTCAGTTTGTCGGAACCCTCAGTCTCAGTCATTCCCTTCAGTGGCTATGTGCATGGAAGTTTTAGGTCTCATGACTGCAGCATCGGACGCGATCCCCTTTGCTCGTTTTCATATGAGACCTCGCCAGCTTTGTATGCTGAACCAATGGTGCAGGGATTATGCAAATATATCACAATTAATATCCTTAAATCCCAAGGTTCGACTCTCTCTGACTTGGTGGTTAGATCACCATCGTATAATTCAAGGGGCCTCTTTTGTTCGTCCAACCTGGACTGTGATCACAACAGATGCAAGTCTTTCAGGTTGGGGAGCTTTCTGGGGATCTCTGACAGCACAAGGGGTTTGGAAATCTCAAGAGGCGAGGTTACCAATCAATATTTTAGAACTCCGTGCTATCTTCAGGGCTCTTCAGGTGTGGCCTCTTTTGAAGAGAGAACCATTCATTTGTTTTCAGACAAACAATATCACAACTGTGGCATATGTCAATCATCAAGTTGGACTCGCAGTCTCCAAGCTATGAAAGAAGTATCTCGGATACTTGCTTGGGCGGAATCTAGCTCCTGTCTTATTTCTGCGGTTCATATCCCAGGTATAGACAATTAGGAAGCGGATTATTTCAGCCGTCAGACTTTACATCCGGGGGAGTGGTCGCTCTGTTCAGATGTGTTTTCTCAGATTGTTCAGATGTGGGCTCTTCCAGAAATAGATTTGATGGCTTTCCATCTAAACAAGAAACTTCCCAGGTACCTGTCCAGGTCCAGGGATCCTCAGGCGGAAGCCGTGGATGCATTAGCAGTTCCTTGGTGTTACCAACCTGCTTATATCTTCCAACCTCTAGTTCTTCTTCCAAAAGTGATTTCCAAAATCATCATGGAACAATAGTTTGTGTTGCTGGTAGCTCCAGCATGGCCTCACAGGTTTTGGTATGCGGATATTGTTCGGATGTCCAGCTGTCATCCTTGTCCACTTCCATTAGGCTAGAACTTCTATCTCAAGGTCCGTTTTTCCATCAGGATCTCAAATCATTAAATTTGGAGGTATGGAAATTGAACGCCTAGTGCAGTGTTCTCCTGGCATTTTTTTTTTTTTTTTTTTTTTTAATTCCTAGAATTTTACAGTTTCTTCAGGATGGTTTGGATAAAGGTTTGTCTGCAAGTTCCTTAAAGGGACAAATCTCTGCTCTTTCCGTTTTATTTCACAGAAAGATTGCTAAGCTTCCTGATATTCACTGTTTTGTACAGGCTTTGGTCCGTATCAAGCCTGTCATTAAATCAATCTCTCCTCGGAGTCTTAATTTTGGTTTTGAAGGCTTTACAGGCTCCTCCTTTTGAGCCTATGCGTTCTTTGAACATTAAACTACTTTCTTGGAAAGTGTTGTTCCTTTTGGCCATCTCTTCTGCTAGAAGAGAATTATCTGCTCTTTCTTGTGAATCTCCTTTTCTGATTTTCCATCAGGATAAGGCAGTTTTGCGGACTTCATTTAAATTCTTACCTAAGGTTCTGAATTCTAACAACATTAATAGAGAAATTGTTGTCCCTTCTTTGTGTCCTAATCCTAAGAATTCTTTGGAGAAATCCTTACATTCTTTGGATGTGGTAAGAGCTTTGAAATATTATGTTGAAGCTAATTGTTATTTATCTTTTCTAGTTCTAGGAAAGGTCAGAAGGCTTCTTCCATTTCCTTGGCATCTTGGTTAAAGCTTTTGATTCATCAGGCTTATTTGGAGTCGGGTCAGGCCCCGCCTCAGAATTGCAGTTCATTCTACTAGATCAGTCTCCACTTCGTGGGCTTTTAAGAATGAAGCTTCAGTTGATCAGATTTGCAAAGCAGCAACTTGGTCTTCTTTGCATACATTTATTAAATTCTACTGTTTTGATGTATTTGCTTCTTAGGAAGCAGTTTTTGGTAGAAAAATTCTCCAGGCAGCTGTTTCAGTTTGATTCCTCTGCTTATGTTTTAAGTTTTTTTTCTTTCATTTATATGAGATCTTATTTTTTTTGGTTGTGGATTTAATTTTCTCAGCGGAAAATGGCTGCTGTTGTTTTATCCCTTCCTCTCTAGTGACTCTTCTGTGGAGTTCCACATCTTGGGTATTTCTATCCCATACGTCACTAGCTCATGGACTCTTGCCAATTACATGAAAGAAAACATAATTTATGTAAGAACGTACGTGATAAATTAATTTCTTTCATATTGGCAAGTGTCCAAGAGACCCACCCTTTTTTATGGTGGTTATAATTTTTTTGTATAAAGCACAGTTATTTCCAAATTCCTTTGTTGATGCTTTTTACTCCTTTCTTTTTCACCTCACTACTTGGCTATTCGTTAAACTGAATTGTGGGTGTGGTGAGGGGTGTATTTATAGGCATTTTGAGGTTTGGGAAACTGTGCTCCTCCTGGTATTATTGTATATCCCATACGTCACTAGCTCATGTGAACTCTTGCCAATATGAAAGAAATGAATTTATCAGTTAAGTTCTTACATAAATTTTGTTTTTTAAAGTATATTTGTTGGATTTGTTGTGTGTGTGTGTGTGTGTGTGTGTAGCAGATTCTCAGCACCATAGCAATACAACTTATATGAGCCCAATGTAACAGAGAACACTTATAAATTCTCAGTGTAGCCACTGCCTTTAGTGAGATAAGGGAGCTACATTTATAAAACACAAGTTCTAGTGTCACATGCTTTTGCAGCATAACTCTACTTAGCATGGGCAAGAAACTGTCTCTTACCAACCACTTCAAATATTAAGCTATGCCTTTGCCATCCTGTAGAAACATACCCCTTGTAGGACTGTGACAGGAGGCCATAAACCCTGCACACACAAAGTTTAATAAATAAAAGGTAAATTCCTTTCTCTTGTTAAGTGTGTTCAGTCCACGGGTCATCCATTACTTATGGGATATATTCTCCTTCCCAACAGGAAGTTGCAAGAGGATCACCCAAGCAGAGCTGCTATATAGCTCCTCCCCTCACATGTCATATCCAGTCATTCTCTTGCAACCCTCAACAAAGAAGGTCGCGAGAGGAGCTGGAGTTTTTACTTAACTATTCTTCAATCAAAAGTTTGTTATTTTAAATGGCACCGGAGTGTGCTGTTTTTCTATCTCAGGCAGTATTTGGAAGAAGAAACTGCCTGCATTTTTTTTTCTATGATCTTAGCAGGCGTAACTAAGATCCACTGGCTGTTCTCGACATTCTGAGGAGTGGGGTAACTTCAGAAACTGGGAATAGCATGCGGGGTCCTCCGCAAATGAGGTATGTGCAGTACATTATTTTCTGGGAATGGAATTGACTAAGAAAATACTGCTGTTACCGTATGATGTAAGTACAGCCTTAAATGCAGTAGTGGCAACTGGTATCAGGCTGATAAATGTATGCGCAGTCGAGTTATTTTCTAGGGACTAGAATTTGACTGAGAAAATACTGTTAAAACTGAAATAATGCTTAAGCCTTATCTGCAGTGGTAGCGACTGGTAGCAGGCTTAGTGATAACTTTGCATGACATTGGAAAATGTTTTTTTAATAAAACGTTTACTGGCATGTTATTCGTTTTTGTGAGGTACTTTGGTGATAAATCTCTTTGGGCATGATTTTTTTTCCACATGGCTAACATATATTTTCTGCATGGAAACCGTTATATCAGGGCTCCCACTGTTGTAATAGGAGTCGGAGGGACCTTGTTTTAGCGCCTTGTTGCGCAGTTAAAATTCTAGCACAGTCTTCCTGCTTCTTCCTCCTTGATCCAGGACGTCTCTAGAGAGCTCAGGGGTCTGCAAAATTCATTTTTGAGGGAGGTAATCGGTCACAGCAGATCTGTGACAGTGTGCTTGACTGTGATTAAAAGCGTTAAATCTTAATTGATATCCGTTTTGGGTATTGAGGGGTTAATCATCCTTTTGCTAATGGGTGCAATCCTCTGCTAATAATACTTCTTGTTAAGAATTGTTTCATTATATCTATATTTTGAAGCGCTGCAGCGTTTTTTATATTGCTTGTAAACTTATTGAAAGTGATTTCCAAGCTTGCTAGTTTCATTGCTAAGTCTGTTTAAACATGTCTGATTCAGAGGAAACTGTTTGTTCATCATGTTCAAAAGCCAATGTGGAGCCCAATAGAACGATGTGTACCAATTGTATTGATATTGCTTTGAATAAAAGTCAATCTGTACCGATAGAGAAACTATCACCAGACAACGAGGGGGAAGTTATGCCGCCTAACTCTCCTCACGTATCAGTACCTGCGTCTCCCGCTCGGGAGATGCGTAGGATTGAGACGCCAAGTACATCTAGGCCCTTACAAATCACTTTACATGATATGGCTAATGTTATGAAAGAAGTATTATATAATATGCCCGAATTAAGGGGCAAGCGCGATAGCTCTGGGTTAAGGACAGAGCGCGCTGATGACACAAGAGCCATGTCTGATACTGCGTCACAATTTGCAGAACATGAAGACGGTGAGCTTCATTCTGTCGGTGACGGTTCTGATCCGGGGAGACCGGATTCAGAAATTTCAAATTTTAAATTTAAGCTTGAGAACCTCCGTGTGTTACTAGGGGAGGTATTAGCGGCTCTGAATGATTGCGACACGGTGGCAATTCCAGAGAAAATGTGTAGGTTGGATAGATACTATGCGGTACCGGTGTGTACTTACGTCTTTCCTATACCAAAAAGACTTACAGAAATTATTAGTAAGGGGTGGGATAGACCCGGTGTGCCTTTTTCCCCTCCCCCGATATTTAGAAAAATGTTTCCTATAGACGCCACCACACGAGACTTATGGCAGACGGTCCTTAAGGTGGAGGGAGCAGTTTCTACTTTAGCCAAGCGTACCACTATCCCGGTGGAGGATAGCTGTGCTTTCTCATATCCAATGGATAAAAAATTAGAGGGTTATCTTAAGAAAATGTTTGTTCAACAGGGTTTTATATTGCAGCCTCTTGCATGCATTGCGCCTGTCACGGCTGCAGCGGCATTCTGGTTTGAGTCTCTGGAAGAGGCGATTCGCACAGCGCCATTGGATGAGGCTTTGTGCAAAGTTAGAACCCTTAAGCAAGCTAATGCGTTTGTTTCAGATGCCGTAGTACATCTAACCAAACTTACGGCTAAAAATTCCGGATTCGCCATACAGGCGCGCAGAGCGCTCTGGCTTAAATCCTGGTCAGCGGATTTAACTTCCAAGTCTAAGCTACTTAACATTCCTTTCAAAGGGCAGACCTTATTCGGGCCCGGCTTGAAGGAAATTATTGCTGACATTACGGGAGGTAAGGGCCACGCCCTTCCTCAGGACAGGGCCAAACCAAAGGCCAAACAGTCTAATTTTCGTGCCTTTCGTAACTTCAAGGCAGGAGCAGCATCAACTTCCTCCGCTCCAAAACAGGAAGGAACTACTGCTCGTTACAGACAGGGTTGGAAAGGCAACCAGTCATGGAACAAGGGCAAGCAGGCCAGGAAGCCTACTCCCGCCCCTAAGACAGCATGAAGACAGGGCCCCCTATCCAGAGACGGATTTAGTGGGGGGCAGACATTCTCTCTTCGCCCAGGCTTGGGCAAGAGATGTGCAGGATCCCTGGACGTTGAAGATTATATCTCAGGGATACCTTCTGGATTTCAAAACCTCTCCTCCACAAGGGAGGTTCCATCTATCGAGGTTATCAACAAGCCTAGTAAAGAGAGAGGCATTTCTACAATGTGTACAAGACATCTTAATCATGGGAGTGATCCACTCAGTTCCGCGATCGGAACAGGGACAAGGATTTTACTCAAATCTATTCGTGGTTCCCAAAAAAGAGGGAACCTTCAGACCAATCTTGGACTTAAAGATCTTAAACAAATTCCTAAGGGTACCATCGTTCAAGATGGAAACCATTCGAACCATCCTACCCATGATCCAAGAGGGTCAATATATGACCACAGTGGACTTAAAGGATGCTTACCTTCACATACCGATTCACAAAGATCATTATCGGTACCTAAAGGTTTGCCTTTCTAGACAGGATTTACCAGCTTGTGGCTCTTCCCTTCGGGTTAGCCACGGCCCCGAGAATTTTTACGAAGGTTCTGGGCTCACTTCTGGCGGTACTAAGACCACGAGGCATAGCGGTGGCTCCGTACCTAGACGACATTCTGATACAAGCGTCAAGTTTTCAGAATGCAAAGTCTCATACAGAGATAGTGCTAGCATTTCTGAGGTCGCATGGGTGGAAAGTGAACGTGGAAAAGAGTTCTGTTACCACTCACAAGGGTTCCTTTTCTAGGAACTCTTATAGATTCTGTAGAGATGAAGATTTACCTGACGGAGTCCAGGTTATCAAAGATTCTCAATGCTTGCCGTGTCCTTCATTCCGTTCCAAGCCCATCAGTAGCTCAGTGCATTGAGGTAATCGTCTTAATGGTCGCGGCAATGGACATGGTGCCATTTGCGCGCCTGCATCTCAGACCGCTGCAACTATGCATGCTCAGTCAATGGAACGGGGATTACTCAGATCTGTCCCCTTTGCTAAATCTGGACCAGGAGACCAGAGATTCTCTTCTCTGGTGGTTTTTCACCGGTTCATCTGTCCAAAGGAATGACCTTTCGCAGACCAGATTGGACGATTGTAACAACTGATGCCAGCCTTCTAGGCTGGGGAGCAGTCTGGAATTCCCTGAAGGCTCAGGGATCGTGGACTCAGGAGGAGAAACTCCTTCCAATAAACATTCTAGAATTAAGAGCAATATTCAATGCTCTTCTAGCTTGGCCTCAGTTAGCAAAACTGAGGTTCAACAGATTTCAGTCGGACAATATCACGACTGTGGCTTACATCAATCATCAAGGGGGAACCAGGAGTTCCCTAGCGATGTTGGAAGTCTCGAAGATAATTCGCTGGGCAGAGTCTCACTCTTGCCACCTGTCAGCGATTTACATCCCAGGCGTAGAGAACTGGGAGGCGGATTTCCTAAGTCGCCAGACTTTTCATCCGGGAGAGTGGGAACTTCACCCGGAGGTATTTGCTCAACTGATTCGTCGTTGGGGCAAACCGGATCTGGATCTCATGGCATCTCGCCAGAACGCAAAGCTTCCTTGTTACGGATCCAGGTCCAGGGACCCGGGAGCGGTGCTGGTAGATGCATTAGCAGCCCCTTGGGTTTTCAACATAGCTTATGTGTTTCCACCATTTCCGTTGCTACCTCGACTGATTGCCAGGATCAAACAGGAGAGGGCATCGGTAATTCTGATAGCGCCTGCGTGGCCACGCAGGACCTGGTATGCAGACCTAGTGGACATGTCGTCCTGTCCACCATGGTCTCTTCCTCTGAGGCAGGACCTTCTAATTCAGGGTCCTTTCAACCATCCAAACCTAATTTCTCTGAGGCTGACTGCCTGGAAATTGAACACTTGATTCTATCAAAGCGTGGGTTTTCGGATTCGGTTATTGATACATTAATACAGGCTCGGAAACCTGTGACCAGAAAAATTTACCATAAGATATGGCGTAAATATTTCTCCAACATAGGTGTGTCCGGTCCACGGCGTCATCCTTACTTGTGGGATATTCTCTTCCCCAACAGGAAATGGCAAAGAGCCCAGCAAAGCTGGTCACATGATCCCTCCTAGGCTCCGCCTACCCTAGTCATTCTCTTTGCCGTTGTACAGGCAACATCTCCACGGAGATGGCTTAGAGTTTTTTAGTGTTTAACTGTAGTTTTTATTATTCAATCAAGAGTTTGTTATTTTAAAATAGTGCTGGTATGTACTATTTACTCTGAAACAGAAAAGAGATGAAGATTTCTGTTTGTATGAGGAAAATGATTTTAGCAACCGTTACTAAAATCCATGGCTGTTCCACACAGGACTGTTGAGAGGAATTAACTTCAGTTGGGGGAACAGTGAGCAGTCTTTTGCTGCTTGAGGTATGACACATTCTAACAAGACGATGTAATGCTGGAAGCTGTCATTTTCCCTATGGGATCCGGTAAGCCATTTTTATTCACACAGTAAATAAGGGCTTCACAAGGGCTTATTAAGACTGTAGACATTTTCTGGGCTAAATCGATCATATTTACACATATTTAGCCTTGAGGAATCATTTAATCTGGGTATTTTTTGTAAAAGAATATCGGCAGGCACTGTTTTAGACACTTTATTCTATTGGGGCTTTCCCTAATCATAGTCAGAGCCTCATTTTCGCGCCGGTATGGCGCACTTGTTTTTGAGAACAGCATGACATGCAGCTGCATGTGTGTGGAGCTCTGATACATAGAAAAGTCTTTCTGAAGGCATTATTTGGTATCGTATTCCCCTTTGGGCTTGGTTGGGTCTCAGCAAAGCAGATTCCAGGGACTGTAAAGGGGTTAAATATAAAAACGGCTCCGGTTCCGTTATTTTAAGGGTTAAAGCTTCCAAATTTGGTGTGCAATACTTTTAAGGCTTTAAGACACTGTGGTGAAATTTTGGTGAATTTTGAACAATTCCTTCATACTTTTTCGCAATTGCAGTAATAAAGTGTGTTCAGTTTAAAATTTAAAGTGACAGTAACGGTTTTATTTCTCCAACATAGGTGTGTCCGGTCCACGGCGTCATCCTTACTTGTGGGATATTCTCTTCCCCAACAGGAAATGGCAAAGAGCCCAGCAAAGCTGGTCACATGATCCCTCCTAGGCTCCGCCTACCCCAGTCATTCTCTTTGCCGTTGTACAGGCAACATCTCCACGGAGATGGCTTAGAGTTTTTTAGTGTTTAACTGTAGTTTTTCATTATTCAATCAAGAGTTTGTTATTTTCAAATAGTGCTGGTACGTACTATTTACTCAGAAACAGAAAAGAGATGAAGAATTCTGTTTGTATGAGGAAAATGATTTTAGCAACCGTAACTAAAATCCATGGCTGTTCCACACAGGACTGTTGAGAGCAATTAACTTCAGTTGGGGGAACAGTTTGCAGTCCTTTGCTGCTTGAGGTATGACACATTCTAACAAGACGAGGTAATGCTGGAAGCTGTCATTTTCCCTATGGGATCCGGTAAGCCATGTTTATTACGATTGTAAATAAGGGCTTCACAAGGGCTTATTTAGACTGTAGACCTTTTTTGGGCTAATTCGATTGATATTAACACTTATTTAGCCTTGAGGAATCATTTATTCTGGGTATTTTGATATAATAATTTCGGCAGGCACTGTTTTAGACACCTTATTCTTTAGGGGCTTTCCCAAAGCATAGGCAGAGTCTCATTTTCGCGCCGGTGTTGCGCACTTGTTTTTGAGAGGCATGGCATGCAGTCGCATGTGAGAGGAGCTCTGATACTTATAAAAGACTTCTGAAGGCGTCATTTGGTATCGTATTCCCCTTTGGGCTTGGTTGGGTCTCAGCAAAGCAGATACCAGGGACTGTAAAGGGGTTAAAGCTTAAAACGGCTCCGGTTCCGTTATTTTAAGGGTTAAAGCTTCCAAAATTGGTGTGCAATATTTTCAAGGCTTTAAGACACTGTGGTGAAAGTTTGGTGAATTTTGAACAATTCCTTCATGTTTTTTCGCAATTGCAGTAATAAAGTGTGTTCAGTTTAAAATTTAAAAGTTGTTTCTAACAAAAACATTAACCAGGAGATTATCGTACCTTCTCTGTGTCCGAAACCAGTTTCAAAGAAGGAACGCTTGTTGCACAATTTGGATGTTGTTCGCGCTCTAAAATTCTATTTAGATGCTACAAAGGATTTTAGACAAACATCTTCCTTGTTTGTTGTTTATTCAGGTAAAAGGAGAGGTCAAAAAGCAACTTCTACCTCTCTCTCTTTTTGGATTAAAAGCATCATCAGATTGGCTTACGAGACTGCCGGACGGCAGCCTCCCGAAAGAATCACAGCTCATTCCACTAGGGCTGTGGCTTCCACATGGGCCTTCAAGAACGAGGCTTCTGTTGATCAGATATGTAGGGCAGCGACTTGGTCTTCACTGCACACTTTTACCAAATTTTACAAGTTTGATACTTTTGCTTCTTCTGAGGCTATTTTTGGGAGAAAGGTTTTGCAAGCCGTGGTGCCTTCCATTTAGGTGACCTGATTTGCTCCCTCCCTTCATCCGTGTCCTAAAGCTTTGGTATTGGTTCCCACAAGTAAGGATGACGCCGTGGACCGGACACACCTATGTTGGAGAAAACAGAATTTATGTTTACCTGATAAATTTCTTTCTCCAACGGTGTGTCCGGTCCACGGCCCGCCCTGGTTTTTTAATCAGGTCTGATAATTTATTTTCTTTAACTACAGTCACCACGGTACCATATGGTTTCTCCTATGCTATTATTCCTCCTTAACGTCGGTCGAATGACTGGGGTAGGCGGAGCCTAGGAGGGATCATGTGACCAGCTTTGCTGGGCTCTTTGCCATTTCCTGTTGGGGAAGAGAATATCCCACAAGTAAGGATGACGCCGTGGACCGGACACACCGTTGGAGAAAGAAATTTATCAGGTAAACATAAATTCTGTTTTTAAAACGTTTTTTGTGCTTTATCAAGTTTATGCCTGTTTAACATGTCTGAACTACCAGATAGATTGTGTTCTGACTGTGGGGAAGCCAAGGTTCCTTCTCATTTAAATAGATGTGATTTATGTCATAATAAATTTAGTAAAAATGATGCCCAAGATGATTCCTCAAGTGAGGGGAGTAAGCATGGTACTGCATCATCCCCTCCTTCGTCTACACCAGTTTTGCCCATACAGGAGGCCCCTAGTACATCTAGCGCGCCAATACTCCTTACTATGCAACAATTAACGGCTGTAATGGATAATTCTATCAAAAACATTTTAGCCAATATGCCCACTTATCAGCGAAAGCGCGACTGCTCTGTTTTAGAAAATACTGAAGAGCATGAGGCCGCTGATGATATTGTTTCTGAAGGGCCCCTACACCAGTCTGAGGGGGCCAGGGAGGTTTTGTCTGAGGGAGAAATTTCAGATTCAGGAAAAATTTCTCAACAAGCTGAACCTGATGTGATTACTTTTACATTTAAGTTGGAACATCTCCGCGCTCTGCTTAAGGAGGTGTTATCCAATTTGGATGATTGTGATTATCTGGTCATTCCAGAAACACTATGTAAAATGGACAAGTTCCTAGAGGCCCCGGGGCCCCCCGAAGCTTTTCCTATACTCAAGCGGGTGGCGTACATTGTTAATAAAGAATGGGACAGGCCCGGTGTACCTTTCGTACCTCCCCCCATATTTAAAAAATTGTTTCCTATAGTCGACCCCAGAAAGGACTTATGGCAGACAGTCCCCAAGGTCGAGGGGGCGGTTTCTACTCTAAACAAGCGCACCACTATACCCATAGAAGATAGTTGTGCTTTCCAAGATCCTATGGATAAAAAATTAGAAGGTTTGCTAAAAAAGATGTTTGTTCAGCAAGGTTACCTTCTACAACCAATTGCATGCATTGTCCCTGTCACTACAGCCGCGTGTTTCTGGTGCGATGAGCTAGAAAAGGCGATTATTAGTAATTCTTCTTCTTATGAGGAGATTATGGACAGAATTCGTGCTCTTAAATTGGCTAATTCTTTCACCCTAGACGCCACCTTGCAATTGGCTAGGTTAGCGGCGAAAAATTCTGGGTTTGCTATTGTGGCGCGCAGAGCGCTTTGGTTAAAATCTTGGTCAGCGGATGCGTCTTCCAAGAACAAATTGTTTGACATTCCTTTCAAGGGGAAAACACTGTTTGGCCCTGACTTGAAAGAGTTTATCTCTGATATCACTGGGGGCAAGGGCCACGCCCTTCCTCAGAATAGGTCTTTCAAGGCCAAAAATAAACCTAATTTTCGTCCCTTTCGCAGAAACGGACCAGCCCCAAGTGCTACGTCCTCTAAGCAGGAGGGTAATACTTCTCAAGCCAATCCAGCCTGGAGACCAAGGCAAGGCTGGAACAAAGGAAAGCAGGCCAAGAAACCTGCCACTGCTCCCAAGACAGCATGAGATGCGGGCCCCCGATCCGGGACCGGATTTGGTGGGGGGCAGACTCTCTCTCTTCACTCAGGCTTGGGCAAGAGATGTTCTGGATCCTTGGGCGCTAGAAATAGTCTTCCAAGGTTATCTTCTGGAAGTGATTCATCCTGTTCCATTAAAAGAACGAGGGATGGGGTTCTACTCCAATCTGTTCGTAGTTCCCAAAAAGAGGGAACGTTCAGACCAATCTTAGATCTCAAGATCCTAAACAAGTTTCTCAAGGTTCCATCGTCCAAAATGGAAACCATTCGAACAATCCTTCCATCCAGAAAGGTCAATTCTTGACCACGGTGGATTTAAAGGATGCGTATCTACATATTCCTGTCCACAAGGAACATCATCGGTTCCTAAGGTTCGCATTCCTGGACAAGCATTACCAGTTCGTGGCGCTTCCTTTCGGATTAGCCACTGTTCCAAGGATTTTCACAAAGGTACTAGGGTCCCTTCTGGCGGTGCTAAGACCAAGGGGCATTGCTGTAGTACCTTACTTGGACGACATTCTGATTCAAGCGTCGTCCCTTCCTCAAGCAAAGGCTCACACGGACATAGTCCTGGCCTTTCTCAGATCTCACGGATGGTAAGTGAACGTGGAAAAGAGTTCTCTATCTCCGTCGACAAGAGTTCCCTTCTTGGGAACAATAATAGACTCCTTAGAAATGAGGATTTTTCTGACAGAGACCAGAAAAACAAAACTTCTAAACTCTTGTCGGATACTTCCTTCCGTTCCTCTTCCTTCCATAGCACAGTGCATGGAAGTGATAGGTTTGATGGTAGCGGCAATGGACATAGTTCCTTTTGCGCGCATTCATCTAAGACCATTTCAATTGTGTATGCTCAGTCAGTGGAATGGGGACTATACAGACTTGTCTCCGAAGATACAAGTAAATCAGAGGACCAGAGACTCACTCCGTTGGTGGCTGTCCCTGGACAACCTGTCGCTAGGGGTGACCTCCCGCAGACCAGAGTGGGTCATTGTCACGACCGACGCCAGTCTGATGGGCTGGGGCGCGGTCTGGGGATCCCTGAAAGCTCAGGGTCTTTGGTCTCGGGAAGAATCTCTTCTACCGATAAATATTCTGGAACTGAGAGCGATATTCAATGCTCTCAAGGCTTGGCCTCAGCTAGCGAGGGCCAAGTTCATACGGTTTCAATCAGACAACATGACGACTGTTGTGTACATCAACCATCAGGGGGGAACAAGGAGTTCCCTGGCGATGGAAGAAGTGACCAAAATCATTCAATGGGCGGAGACTCGCTCCTGCCGCCTGTCTGCAATCCACATCCCAGGAGTGGAAACTTGGGAAGCGGATTTTCTGATTCGTCAGACATTGCATCCGGGGGTGTGGGAACTCCATCCGGAAATCTTTGCCCAAATCACTCAACTGTGGGGCATTCCAGACATGGATCTGATGGCCTCTCGTCAGAACTTCAAGGTTCCTTGCTACGGGTCCAGATCCAGGGATCCCAAGGCGACTCTAGTAGATGCACTAGTAGCACCTTGGACCTTCAACCTAGCTTATGTATTCCCGCCGTTTCCTCTCATCCCCAGGCTGGTAGCCAGGATCAATCAGGAGAGGGCGTAGGTGATCTTGATAGCTCCTGCGTAACCACGCAGGACTTGGTAGGCAGATCTGGTGAATATGTCATCGGCTTCACCATGGAAGCTACCTTTGAGACGAGACCTTCTTGTTCAAGGTCCGTTCGAACATCCGAATCTGGTCCTACTCCAGCTGACTGCTTGGAGATTGAACGCTTGATCTTATCAAAGCGAGGGTTCTCAGATTCTGTTATTGATACTCTTGTTCAGGCCAGAAAGCCTGTAACTAGAAAAATTTACCACAAAATATGGAAAAAATATATCTGTTGGTGTGAATCTAAAGGATTCCCTTGGGACAAGGTAAAGATTCCTAGGATTCTATCATTTCTTCAAGAAGGATTGGAGAAAGGATTATCTGCAAGTTCCTTGAAGGGACAGATTTCTGCCTTGTCTGTGTTACTTCACAAAGAGCTGGCAGCTGTGCCAGATGTTCAAGCCTTTGTTCAGGCTCTGGTTAGAATCAAGCCTGTTTACAAACCTTTGACTCCTCCTTGGAGTCTCAACTTAGTTCTTTCAGTTCTTCAGGGGGTTCCGTTTGAACCCTTACATTCCGTTGATATTAAGTTATTATCTTGGAAAGTTTTGTTTTTGGCTGCAATTTCTTCCGCTAGAAGAGTTTCAGAATTATCTGCTCTGCAGTGTTCTCCTCCTTATCTGGTGTTCCATGCAGATAAGGTGGTTTTACGTACTAAACCTGGTTTTCTTCCAAAAGTTGTTTCTAACAAAAACATTAACCAGGAGATAGTCGTGCCTTCTTTGGGTCCGAAACCAGTTTCGAAGAAGGAACGTTTGTTGCACAATTTGGATGTTGTTCGCGCTCTAAAATTCTATTTAGATGCTACAAAGGATTTTAGACAAACATCTTCCTTGTTTGTTGTTTATTCTGGTAACAGGAGAGGTCAAAAAGCAACTTCTACCTCTCTCTCTTTTTGGATTAAAAGCATCATCAGATTGGCTTACGAGACTGCCGGACGGCAGCCTCCTGAAAGAATCACAGCTCATTCCACTAGGGCTGTGGCTTCCACATGGGCCTTCAAGAACGAGGCTTCTGTTGATCAGATATGTAGGGCAGCGACTTGGTCTTCACTGCACACTTTTACCAAATTTTACAAGTTTGATACTTTTGCTTCTTCTGAGGCTATTTTTTGGGAGAAAGGTTTTGCAAGCCGTGGTGCCTTCCATTTAGGTGACCTGATTTGCTCCCTCCCTTCATCCGTGTCCTAAAGCTTTGGTATTGGTTCCCACAAGTAAGGATGACGCCGTGGACCGGACACACCTATGTTGGAGAAAACAGAATTTATGTTTACCTGATAAATTACTTTCTCCAACGGTGTGTCCGGTCCACGGCCCGCCCTGGTTTTTTAATCAGGTCTGATGATTTATTTTCTTTAACTACAGTCACCACGGTATCATATGGTTTCTCCTATGCAAATATTCCTCCTTAACGTCGGTCGAATGACTGGGGTAGGCGGAGCCTAGGAGGGATCATGTGACCAGCTTTGCTGGGCTCTTTGCCATTTCCTGTTGGGGAAGAGAATATCCCACAAGTAAGGATGACGCCGTGGACCGGACACACCGTTGGAGAAAGTAATTTATCAGGTAAACATAAATTCTGTTTTATATTGGTGCAAATCCAAAAGTTACTCATGTAGTAAGGTTAGGATTCCTAGGATATTTGCTTTTCTACAAGAGGCTTTAGAAAAGGGTTTATCCGCTAGTTCGCTAAAGGGACAGATTTCAGCTCTGTCTATTCTTTTACACAAACGTCTGGCAGAGAATCCAGACGTCCAGGCCTTTTGTCAGGCTTTGGCTAGAATTAAGCCTGTGTTTAAAGCTGTTGCTCCTCCGTGGAGCTTAAACTTGGTTCTTAAAGTTCTTCAGGGTGTTCCGTTTGAACCCCTTCATTCCATTGATATTAAGCTTTTGTCTTGGAAAGTTTTGCTTTTGATGGCTATTTCCTCGGCTCGAAGAGTCTCTGAGTTATCTGCCTTACATTGTGATTCTCCTTATCTGATCTTTCATTCAGACAAGGTAGTTCTGCGTACTAAACCTGGGTTTTTACCTAAGGTTGTTTCTAACAGGAATATCAATCAAGAGATTGTTGTTCCATCATTATGTCCTAATCCTTCTTCAAAGAAGGAACGTCTTTTGCATAATCTAGACGTGGTCCGTGCTCTGAAGTTCAACTTACAGGCAACTAAAGATTTTAGACAAACTTCTTCTCTGTTTGTCGTTTACTCTGGACAGAGGAGAGGTCAAAAGGCTTCGGCTACCTCTCTCTCTTTTTGGCTTCGTAGCATAATACGTTTAGCCTATGAGACTGCTGGACAGCAGCCTCCTGAAAGAATTACAGCTCATTCCACCAGAGCTGTGGCTTCCACCTGGGCCTTTAAGAATGAGGCCTCTGTTGAACAGATTTGCAAGGCTGCAACTTGGTCTTCACTTCACACTTTTTCCAAATTTTACAAATTTGACACTTTCGCTTCTTCGGAGGCTGGTTTTGGGAGAAAGGTTCTACAGGCAGTGGTTCCTTCTGTTTAATGTTCCTGCCTTGTCCCTCCCATCATCCGTGTACTTAGCTTTGGTATTGGTATCCCATAAGTAATGGATGACCCGTGGACTGAACACACTTAACAAGAGAAAACATAATTTATGCTTACCTGATAAATTTATTTCTCTTGTAGTGTGTTCAGTCCACGGCCCGCCCTGTCTTTTTAAGGCAGGTTCTAAATTTTTAAATTATAACTCCAGTCACCACTGCACCCTATAGTTTCTCCTTTCTCGTCTTGTTTCGGTCGAATGACTGGATATGACATGTGAGGGGAGGAGCTATATAGCAGCTCTGCTTGGGTGATCCTCTTGCAACTTCCTGTTGGGAAGGAGAATATATCCCATAAGTAATGGATGACCCGTGGACTGAACACACTACAAGAGAAATAAATTTATCAGGTAAGCATAAATTGTTTTTTAGGATGCTGAATAAAACATTTATTTTACATATAACACAGTGTGATATTTTTTTTTTTATTACAATGACACAGACTAGAATATATTGGATTCAGCCATTCACATTGTTTTTGTTACTGTATTGATGAAGATGCAAAATAAAGAGAGAAGAAGAAAAATTAAATGACAACTTTGATGCCTTTAGTGGGAGCTAAATGGCATTTTCTGCAACTTCTGGCTCCAGACTGGCGCTATTAAATTTGCAGCTCTGTTTTACAAAACAGTGAGACAAAGCAAACAGCAAGTCTAAGCATGATCTCTCAAAGCCACTAAGCACACAAAACTAGTGCAAATTAACTGTGATGAGGGGCTTCATTTTATGAGGGACCATGCGGATTTAATTCCCCAATAATGTGTACTAAAGCATCACATTATCTGCAGGTCTTTTTCTGTAAAACCACATTGCAGAGCAGTGAACCTAAACCTACCATATGTTAAATTTAACCAACTGCAGATTATAAGATCACATGAAATTCAGATTATGTAATGTTTTATTTTGAAGAGGGGATATGAATTGCAATTACTGTGTTTTAACATTCATGGAAATTGTGAATTTATAGTGCAGATTAATCTGTTTTAAATGAAGATTGAAAGTTAAAAGGAAAACGATAATCCATTGTCCATATGAGCATGGGGCACACTTCTATAAAAACCTGTCAAGTAAAAAAGTAGCTGTTTAATTCATACAATGTCTACCAGAAACGTGTGAGTTAAAAAGGTGCATTAAAGTCTGTTAATAGGGAAAGACATAAAGAAGCAATGTGTTTTCTGTGTATTATGAGTATCATTTATGTTCCTTTAGTATATCCCTGTATTATTTATATAGTCTTAAACCTTGTCTGCTGCCTTCTTTCTTTGTCTTTTTATGAATTCATCTATGTTGGCATTTTTTATTCTTAATATATTCTTGGTGAAATTTCTGTCATTTTAAGCTTTGTATATACAGTATCTCACAAAAGTGAGTACACCCCTCACATTTTTGTAAATATTTTATTTTCTTTCATGTAATTGGCAATAGTCCATGAGCTAGTGACGTATGGGATATACAATCCTACCAGGAGGGGCAGTTTCCCAAACCTCAAAATGCCTATAAATACACCCCTCACCACACCCACAATTCAGTTTTACAAACTTTTCCTCCTATGGAGGTGGTTAAGTAAGTTTGTGCTAAGATTTCTAAGTTGATACGCGCTTCTCAGCATTTTGAAGCCCGGTTCCTCTCAGAGTACAGTGAATGTCAGAGGGATGTGAAGGGAGTATCACCTATTGAATGCAATGGTTTTCCTCACGGGAGATCTATTTCATAGGTTCTCTGTTATCAGTCGTAGAGATTCATCTCCTACCTCCCTTTTCAGATCGACGATATACTCTCATATACCATTACCTCTACTGATAACCATTTCAGTACTGGTTTGGCTATCTGCTATGTGTAGATGGGTGTCTTTTGGTATATTTTTATTACTTAAGACACCTCAGCTATGGTTTGGCACTTTATGCATTAATATAAAGTTCTAAATATATGTATTGTACTTATATTTGCCATGAGTCAGGTTTATGTATTTCCTGTCAGTTTTATATTTGGGGAAAAACATATTTAGGAAATATTTTTCTTACCTGGGGTTTAGTCTTTTTTTCTTTTTTTTATTTCAAAATTTGAGGGCAAGATGAGGCCTGCGAGTGCGCAAAATGCCAAAGTTTATTGCGTCATTTTTGGTGCTGGAATTTTTTTTTTGCCGCAAAGGTACGTCAGATGACGCAAATTCATCATTTCCGACGTCTTAGTTGACGCCGAGTTCCTTGCACCAGGTTGCGTCATTAGTGACGCGAGTGTGTCATTTCCGGATGTTAGCGCCAAAAAATTTCCAGTTACGTTGTGTGTCATACTTGGCGCCAAATAATTTCATTATTTAAAACCCCATTCCTATATGCCTCTTGCCTTTTTCTATGTCAGAGGGCTATGCTGTTTGCATTTTTTTCCCATTCCTGAAACTGCCATATAAGGAAATTGATCATTTTGCTTTATATGTTTTTTTCTCTTACATTTTGCAAGATGTCTCAATCTGATCCTGTCTCAGAAGTATCTGTTGGAACCCTGCTGCCTGATATCAGTTCTACCAAAGCGAAGTGCATTTGTTGTAAACTTGTGGAGATTATATCTCCGGCTATGGTTTGTAATAGTTGTCATGATAAACTTTTACATGCAGATAATTTGCCCATCAGTAATAGTACATTGCCTGTTCCTGTTCCTTCAACATCTAATGTACAAGATATACCTGTGAATTTAAAAGAATTTATTGCTGTTTCTATTCAGAAGGCTTTGTCTGCCATCCCGCCTTCTAATAAACGTTAAAGGTCTTTTAAAACTTCTCATAAGGTTGATGAAATTTCAAATGACCAACAACATACTGAATTATCCTCCTCTGATGAGGATCTATCTGATTCAGAAGATCCTTCCTCAGATATTGATACTGACAAATCTACTTATTTATTTAAAAGGGAGTATATTCGTTCTTTGTTAAAAGAAGTGTTGATTACATTGGATATTGAGGAGACTAGTCCTCTTGGTATTAAAACTAGTAAACATTTAAATTCTGTTTATAAACCTCCTGTGGCTATTTCAGAGGTTTTTTCAGTTCCTGATGCTATTTCTGATATGATTTCTAAGGAATGGAATAGGCCAGGTACTTTTATTCCTTCTTCAAGGTTTAAAAAATTGTATCCTTTGCCAGCAATTACAATGGAATTATGGGAAAAGATCCCCAAAGTTGATGGGGCTATCAACTCTTGCTAAACGTACTACTATTCCTGTGGAAGATGGTACTTCTTTTAAAGATCCTTTAGATAGAAAACTTGAATCTTATCTAAGGAAAGCATATTTATATTCAGATCATCTTCTCAGGCCTGCAATTTCTTTGGCTGATGTTACAGCTGCATGAACTTTTTGGCTGGAAAATTTAGCACAACAGAATTGGATTCTGATTTGTCTAGCATTGTTCGCTTCCTGCAACATGCTAATCATTTTATTTGATGTCATTTTGATATGATCAAAATTGATGTTAAATCTATGTCTTTAGCTAGAAGAGCCTTGTGGCTTAAATCTTGGAATGCTGACATGACTTCTAAGTCCAGATTGCTATCTCTTTCTTTCCAAGGTAATAAGTTATTTGGTTCTCAGTTGGATTTGATTATTTCAACTGTCACTGGGGGGGGGGGAGGGAGTTTTTTTTACCTCAGGATAAAAGACCTAAGGGTAAATCTAAAGCTTCTAACAGTTTTCATTCCTTTCGACAAAATAAGGAACAAAAACCTAATCCTTCCCCCAAGGAATCTGTTTCCAATTGGAAACCTTCTTCAAATTGGAATAAATCCAAGACATTTAAGAAACCAAAGCCAGCCCCTGAGTCCGCATGAAGGTACGGCCCTCATTCCAGCTCAGCTGGTAGGGGGCAGATTAAGATTTTTCAAGGATGTTTGGATAAATTCTGTCCAAAATCAATAGATTCTGAGTATTGTCTCTCAGGGGTACCGAATAGGATTCAGAGTAAGACCTCCTGTGAGAAGATTTTTTTTTCTCTCACGCATCCCAGCAAATCCAGTGAAGGCTCAGGCTTTCCTGAAGTGTGTTTCAGACCTGGAGTTATCAGGGGTAATCATGCCAGTTCCGTTTCAGGAACAGGGTCTGGGGTTTTATTCAAATCTATTCATTGTCCCAAAGAAGGAAAACTCATTCAGACCAGTTCTGGATCTAAAAATTTTGAATAGTTAAGTAAGAGTACCCACTTTCAAAATGGTGACTATAAGGACTATTCTGCTTTTTGTTCAGCAAGGACATTATATGTCCACAATAGACTTGCAGGATGCATACCTTCATATTCTGATTCATTCAGATAATTATCAGTTTCTGAGATTCTCTTTTCTAGACAAGCATTACCAATTTGTTGCTCTTCCTTTTGGTCTGGCGACAGCTCCAAGAATCTTTTCAAAGGTTCTCGGTGCCCTACTCTCTGTAACCAGAGAGCGGGGTATTGTGGTGTTTCCTTATTTGGACGATATCTTGGTACTAGCTCAGTCTTTACGTTCTGCAGAATCTCACACGAATCAACTAGTGTTGTTTCTTCGAAAACATGGTTGGAGGATCAATTTACCAAAGAGTTCCTTGATTCCTCAGACAAGGGTCACCTTTTTAGGCTTCCAGATAGATTCAGTGTCCATGACTCTGTCTCTAACAGACAAGACGTTTCAAATTGGTTGCAGCCTATAGGAACCTTTAGTCTGTCATTCCCTTCAGTAGCTATGCGCATGGAAGTTTTAGGTCTCATGACTGCAGCATCGGACACGATCCCCTTTGCTCGTTTTCACATGAGACCTCTTCAGCTTTGTATGCTGAACCGGTGGTGCAGGGATTATACATGGATATCACAATTAATATCCTTAAGTTCCAATATTCGACTATCTCTGACTTGGTGGTTAGATCACCATCGTATAGTTCAAGGGGCTTCTTTTGTTCGTCCAACCTGGACTGTGATCACTACAGATGCAAGTCTTTCAGGTTAAGGAGCTGTTTGGGGATCTCTGACAGCACAAGGGGTTTGGAAATCTCAAGAGGTGAGATTACCAATCAATATTTTGGAACTCCGTTCGATTTTCAGGGCTCTTCAGATTTGGCCTCTGTTGAAGAGAGAACCGTTCATTTGTTTTCAGACAGACAATATCACAACTGTGGCATATGTCAATCATCAGGGTGGGACTTGCAGTCCCCTAGCTATGAAAAAAGTATCTCGGATACTTGCTTGGGCGGAATCCAACTCCTGTCTAATTTCTGCGGTTCATATCACAGGTATAGACAATTGGGAGGCGGATTATCTCAGCCGTCAGACTTTACATCCGGGGGAGTGGTCCCTCCATCCAGATGTGTTTTCTCAAATTGTTCAGATGTGGGGTCTTCCAGAAATAGATTTGATGGCTTCTCATCTAAACAAGAAACTTCCCAGGTACCTATCCAGGGATCCTCAGGCGGAAGCAGTGGATGCGTTGACACTTCCTTGCCTGAGGAAACAGTATATCTGAGAAACGCGTCGCATGTATTCCTTATGTATAATATACATTTTTAACACTGAGATGAGTGGTACTACTTTTTATATTTTTTAATAAATTTACTTTTTTACCAAATCCACTCCTAGTGTTATGTATGATACTTCCTTTTGCTATGCTACTTTAGAGTACTAACACTCTGACACCCACCCATCCGTTATTCTACCTTGGAACAGCTAGCTGGATTGCTGTGAAATCCAGCCTGTCTCTATGGGCATAATTGATTGCCTTTATCACATGTGAGTATCCTGTGTATATTGGGGTATTGTTGTGGCTTAAATCACCATTGATCTGCACCATTGGCGCCTCTATACTTTGTTTTACATCCTTGGTGTTATCAACCTGCTTATATTTTCCCACCTCTAGTTCTTCTTCCAAGAATGATCTCCAAAATCATTGTGGAACATTTTGTTTGTGTTGCTGGGGGCTCCAGCATGGCCTCACAGGTTTTGGTATGCGGATCTTGTTCGGATGTCCAGTTGCCAACCTCGGCCACTTCCATTAAGGTCAGACCTTCTGTCTGAAGGTCCGTTTTTCCATCAGGATCTCAAATCATTAAATTTGAAGGTATGGAAATTGAACGCCTAGTGCTTAGTCATAGAGGTTTCTCTGACTCAGTGATTAATACAATTGTACAAGCTTGTAAATCTGTTTCTAGAAAAATGTGTTATCGAGTTTGGAAAATTTATATTTCATGGTGTTCTTCTCATAAATTCTCTTGGCATTTTTTCAAGATTCCTAGAATTTTACAGTTCCTTCAGGATGGTTTAGATAAGGGTTTGTCTGCAAGTTCCTTCTCTCAAATCTCTGCTCTTTCTGTTTTATTTCACAGAAAGATTGCTAAACTTCCTGATATTCACTGTTTTGTACAGGCTTTGGTTCGTATCAAGCCTTTCATTAAATCAATCTCTCCTCCTTGGAGTCTTAATTTGGTTTTGAAGGCTTTACAGGCTCCTACTTTTGAGCCTATGCATTCTTTGGACATTAAACTACTTTCCTAGAAAGTGTTGTTCCTTTTGGCCATCTCTTCTGCTAGAAGAGTTTCTGAATTATCTGCTCTTTCTTGTGAATCTCCTTTTCTGATTTTTCATCAGGATAAGGCGGTTTTGCGGACTTAATTTAAATTTTTACTTAAGGTTGTGAATTCTAACAACATTAGTAGAGAAATTGTTGTCCCTTCCTTTTGTCCTTATCCTAAGAATTCTTTGGAGAGATCCTTACATTCTTTGGATGTGGTGAGAGCTTTAAAATATTATATTGAATCTACTAAAGATTTCAGGAAGACTTCTAGTCTATTGGTTATATTTTCTGGTTCTAGGAAAGGTCAGAAGGCTTCTGCTGTTTCCTTGGCTTCGTGGTTAAAGCTTTTGATTCATCAAGCTTATTTGGAGTCGGGTCAAGCCCCGCCTAAGAGAATTACAGCTTATTCTGCTAGATCAGTCTCCACTTCATGGGCTTTTAAGAATGAAGCTTCAGTTGATTAGATTTGCAAAGCAGCAACTTTGTCTTCTTTGCATACATTTACTAAATTCTACCGTTTTGATGTATTTGCTTCTTCGGAAGCAGTTTTTGGTAGAAAAGTTCTTCAGGCAGCTGTTTCGGTTTGATTCTTCTGCTTATGTTTTAAGTTTTTCTTTTCATTTATGAGAATAAACTTATATTTTGTGTTCTGGGTTCATTTTTTTCAGCGAAAAATGGCTCTTTATTTTATCCCTCCCTCGCTAGTGAATCTTGCATGGAGTTCCACATCTTGGGTATTGCTATCCCATACGTCACTAGCTCGTGGACTCTTGCCAATTACATGAAAGAAAACATAATTTATGTAAGAACTTACCTGATAAATTAATTTCTTTCATATTGGCAAGAGTCCATGAGGCCCACCCTTTTTATAGTAGTTATGTTCTTTTTTTCTTTTTTTTCTCTTTTTTTTTTTTTGTATAAAGCACAATTATTTCCAAAATCCTTTGATGCTTTTTCTCCTTTATCAGCCCACTACTTGGCTTTTCGTTAAACTGAATTGTTGGTGTGGTGAGGGGTGTATTTATAGGCATTTTGAGGTTTGGGTTACTTTGCCCCTCCTGGTAGGATTGTATATCCCATACGTCACTAGCTCATGGACTCTTGCCAATATGAAAGAAATTAATTTATCAGGTAAGTTCTTACATAAATGATATCTTTTCATGTGACAACACTGAAGAAATGACACTTTGCTACAATGTAAAGTAGTGAGTGTACAGTCTGTATAACAGTGTAAATTTGCTGTCCCCTTAGAATAACTAAACACACAGCCATTAATGTCTAAACCATTGGCAACAAAAGTGAGTACACCCCTAAGTGGAAATCTCCAAATTGGTCCCAAAGTGTCAATATGTGTGGCCACTATTATTTTCCTGCACTGTTGGGCATGGAGTTTACCAGAGCTTTACAGGTTGCCACTGGAGTCCTCTCTCACTTCTCCATGACATCATCACAGAGCTGGTGGATGTTAGAGACCTTGCGCTCCCCCACCTTTGGTTTGAGGATGCCCCACAGATGCTCAATAGGGTTTAGGTCTGGAGATATCCTTGGCCAGTCAATCACCTTTACCCTCAGCTTCTTTAGCAAGGCAGTGATGGTCTTGGTTCCCTCAATGAACTGTAGCTCCCCAGTGCCAGCAGCACTCGTCCAGGCCCAGACCCGGACACTCCCACCACCATGCTTGACTGTAGGCAAGAGACACTTTATTTTGTACTCCTCACCTGGTTGCCGCCACACACGCTTGACACCATCTGAACCAATTAAGTTTATCTTGTTCTCATCGGACCACAGGACATGGTTCCAGTAATTCATGTCCTTTGTTTGCTTGTCATCAGCAAACTGTTTGCAGGCTTTCTTGTGCATCATCTTTAGAAGAGGCTTACTTCTGGGACGACAGCCATGCAGACCAATTTGTGTGCGGCGTATGGTCTAAGCACTGACCGGCTGACCCCCACCCCTTCAACCTTTGCAGCAATGCTGGCAGCACTCATACGTCTATTTCCCAAAGACAACCTCTAGAAATGACTCTGAGCACGTGCACTCAACTTCTTTGGACGACCATGGCGAGGCCTGTTCTGAGTGGAACCTGTCCTGTGAAACCGCTGTATGGTCTTGCCCACCGTGCTGCAGCTCAGTTTCAGGGTCTTGGCAATCTTCTTATAGCCTAGGCCATCTTTATGTAGAGCAACAATTCTTTTTTTTCAGATCCTCAGAGAGTTCTTTGCCATGAGGTGCCATGTTGAACTTCCAGTGACCAGTATGAGAGACTGTGTGAGAGTGATCACACCAAATTTAACACAGCTGCTCCCCATTCACACCTGAGAACTTGTAACTCTAACGAGTCACATGACACCGGGGAGGGAAAATGGCTAATTGGGTCCTATTTGGACATTTCCACTAAGGGGTGTACTCATTTTTATTGCCAACGGTTTAGATATTAATGGCTGTGTGTTGCGTTATTTGGAGGGGAAAGCAAATTTACACTGTTATACAGGCTGTACACTCACTACTTTACATTGTAGCATACAAAACTCTCAACAACGCCGCTCCCCTCTACCTATCCTCTCTAATACACAAGTATACTCCAGCCCGTCCACTAAGATCTAACAATGACCTGCTCCTTGCATCCGCAACTATCACCTCTCATGTTATACTGCAGTACTTCTGTCGTGCAGCACCTACCCTCTGGAACACTCTCCCTCGTGCTGTCTGGCTTTGCCCTAATCTTTCTTCCTTTAAATGTTCCCTGAAGACTTTTCTGTTCAGAGAGGCCTACCACCCAACTCAATAATAAATAAATTTCACTTACCTAATATTTCCCTCGTCTAACTCTGTATTAACCTTTTAACGCCGTTATGCCGTTCTATTCCGTCATATTTACACTGGGCTTTAAAGCCGTTATGACGGAATAGAACGTCATAACAAACGGCTGTCCTGAAGCCTTCTGCGCTTCAAGGACTTGATCGCGGTCTGGAGGGCGTTCCTAGGGTTGTAGGGACGCCCCCCAGATGCGATCCAATAATTGAAATCTCGCGATCGTATGCACGATCGCGTAGTTTCAATTTGTCTACATCGGAACAGGTGTTCCGATGTAGGCACTTTAACCCTGTCACGAAAGGGTTAACATCCTTCTCAATCCTGCAGTCCTCACCTCCTGTTTCTCAACCTCCTACGCTTCTAGATTGTAAGTTCCCACGGGAATAGTGCCCTCAATCCCTGCTGTATGTGTTTGTAAATTTTGTCCTGTATCTTACAAGTCTTGTATTGTTTTATTTAAATGAATTGTATCCATGGATAGCGCTGCGGAATATGTTGGCGCTTAATAAATAAAGTATAATAATAATTGTAGCAAAGTGTCATTTCTTCAGTGTTGTCACATGAAAAGATATAATAAAATATTTACAAAAATGTGAGGGGTGTACTCCCTTTGTGAGATACTGTACTACTAGGGGTGTTGACCATTTTAAATACTGCATACTAGATATTATTTTTAAACATGTTGAATAGTGCATACAGTTTTAAACAACTTCTGATTTACTTCTGTTTAGTTTGCTTTGTTTTTTTTGTATCCCTTGTTGAAAAACATTTCTATGTGGTCTCTGTAGCAGAAATGTACTACTGGGACCAGCTGCTTTTTGATGGAGGTAAATATATGCCTCTTGTTGTTGGCTTACTAATGTGTTCAGTTAGCTCCCAGTAGTACATTGCTGCTCCTTCAGCAAAGGATATCAAAATAATGAAGCAAAAGTAATGATCAAAGTAAATTGTTAGAGAATACAAATTAAATCTGAATTAGTTTTGTTTTTGTTTCAAGTGGATAAGGTTTGTATTAGAGTAGTATTGTCACTCTGCAACTGAGTTGTTTTCAGCTTTTCATTCTGAGGGCTCTGCTTTTCATTCTTTGTGCTTCACTCATTCACTACTTCTGTGGTGGTACCTCTGTTTCCTGCAGCTCACATATGTGCATCTTATTTTATGGATAGATGGTAATTACAGCCTGCCAAGTGACTATTGACCCTAAAAATACAATATCCCATATGAAAGAGGTCAAAGTTAACAAGCTCTCAGATGAATCCATTCACCTAGAGGATACCCGGGTTCAGGAGATTGAAGAAATTCCTGAAAACCATCCAGCTTATCTTTAATGACTGTTTCCTCTGTTAATACTTCCATGAAAAAGATTAGACCTGACCTTATTAACAAAATGTCTTTGTTTAGGTCCTCTTTTTTTCTTTTTCTTTCCCCCTTTCAGTCCTAACTGGAAATATGTATTCATGCTCACATATTGCCAGTCCTTTTTTTTTTTTTTTTTTTTTTTTAACCCTTTGAGTGCTAATGACGGCTCGGAGCCGTCACTAGCACTCTCCCACCTTGAGGGAGATCTGGGGGCTCCTACCCCGGCGATCGTGCCTGTAGAGTGACAGGCATCGCCGGGGCTTCCCGTTTTGCGTGGTGACGTCACCGCGCAACTTTATTTATACTGTTTAAAAAAATGTTAAGTATAGGAGCAGGGGGGGGCATGCTGCTTAGAAGCCTGTATCTCAGGCATCTAAGCAGCTACAGACCACCAAGACCCACCATTGGAAAGGTAATCGCCTAACCTTTCCAACAGTGTACGTCTTGGGGATCTGAGAAAATTAAAAAAAAAAAGTTAAAAAAAATTGTTCCAAGAAATAAAAAAACATTAAAAAATCTTAGCACCCAGGTGGGAAAGTGCTTAGCACTCAAAGGGTTAAAATAAATATATATATATATATATATATATATATATATATATATATATATATATATATATACATACATACATACATACATACATACATACATATACACACACACACACACAGATTTTGGTTGTATCTTGAAATGAGTTAAGATATTGGTTACCTGGTAGAATCATAACTTATGACACCCCCTCATCTCATTACTGTAAAAGGCTGTGTTTATGCTCCAGCTTGTATATCTAGTTGTGCCATAGATTAGTTTGACAATCCAATTAGCTCTTGTTCTAAAGGAAGTTTAGTTTTTTTGTTTTTTTATTTAAGAAACTCCTTTTGAAGTCCATTTGCTATTATCCATTATTTAATTTAGGGCTCGACAAACCCAGGCATCAGGAAGCCACTGGCACCTTAAAATTAGGCCCTGAAATAGAGTCCCCAAGACACCCGTTGATGCCTCCATGTCACTCCAACCAGCCACCACCAGCTACACCTAAAATGTAGCCTAGTGCATCTGAATTCTTTCTAGTCCTTGCAGCTGTGAAATATAAATTTGGCTAGACACTTCCTCTAATACCTCCTGTGAAGCTTCTTTACCAATGGTGTGACATGGCATGGTGTGGATATGGATTTTTCCATATTATACCAGCCAGCGCTGTCGTTAACATGGTGGACAGATTGCGGGGGTTCAAGCGGCAAGTCCAAATCTTTCAATATAGTGTCCCCAAGGCAAATATTCTGGGTGCTTTATCTCTTAGGCATTACCTTCTGTAAGAAGCAAATAACTGAATTTACAACAAATTTGGCTATCATATTGCTGAGTGTGAAATTTGCTATTTTTTTTTTTTAATTGTACAGGCCTTTTCCCCAACAGTTGTTTTTCTTCTTAGGCTTCAAAAGATCTCTTGAAAGACAGAGCCTTCTAGGATTTTTTTTGCAGGCGGTGTTTTGGTTAGTCATTCGTGTTTCTTCATAAGGAAAGGATCATGGGGTTTAGTCCAGTATATTGTTAAAAAAGATTTTACTATTTTTGTAGGTTAAAGCTGTATCTACAGGAGAAGTATTTCACTACAACTCTTTGGTGATTTGCAATGGAAGGTCAGTCCAGCCAAAGCTGAAAGGGATCTTTTTCCTGGTATGATTCCAGACAATAGTCTTGAGATTCTTTTAAAAAAAGAAAAAAAAAAAAGATTAAATCTTCTGTCCTAACGGATAATGCCCTCTATACATCTTTACATTTTTTTTCTAAGCAATGTATTGTATGATAATGTTTTAGTTGGTTTTTCCTAGCAGAGTAGAATAGACATTGTGCAGATATTTTGTAGATGTTGCATCTCTCACCAGGTGAGGCTGGTATAGAGCATCTATTCCCAAAGTAAGGTGTTTTCTACATCCAAACTGTTCTGTGATATCAATATGCCAGTCCTAAGGACTGTGATGATTGCATCCTCAATTTGAGCAGAATTCAACATCCATAGTGTTGTAAGCATACATATTCAAAGTCTACAGAACTCGTAGACACTGTTGCCAAATATTCCTCTGGGAGACTATCCTTTTCTCATAGATATTTTTTTGTTGAAATCTCACCAAAATGTTGTTGTGTTTTTATTTATCGAAGACAAACGTCAACATTTTGAGATATTGTGCTAGAAACAGGTATCCTCGTGCATTTGCTCTAGAAATTTGTATCAGTTTGTAGAATGACTAGTACATATATTGCAAACTGCTTCTTCATGTCATTCAGAAGATGATTTCTTCTACTAGATATGACGAGTCCACGGATTCATCCTTACTTGTGGGATATTATCCTCCTGCTAACAGGAAATGGCAAAGAGCACCACAGTAGAGCTGTATATATATAGCTCCTCCCTTCTCTCCACCCCCAGTCATTCTCTTTGCCTATACTAAGTAATAGGAAGAGGTAAAGTGAAAGATCCAAATCTAACTTCTCTGCAGCTGACTGCCTGGCGATTGAACGCTTGATTTTATCTAAGCGGGGATTCTCTGAGTCGGTCAATGATACCTTGATTCAGGCTCGGATGCCTGTCACTAGGAAAATTTACCATAAGATATGGCGTAAATATCTTTATTGGTGCGAATCCAAGGGCTACTCATGGAGTAGGGTTAGGATTCCTAGGATTTTGTCATTTCTCCAAGAAGGATTGGAGAAGGGATTATCAGCTAGTTCCTTAAAGGGACAAATTTCTGCTTTGTCAATTTTACTACACGAGCGTCTGGTGGATGTCCCAGACGTTCAGTCTTTTTGTCAGGATTTAGTCAGAATCAAGCCTGTGTTTAAACCTGTTGCTCCGCCATGGAGTTTGAAATTAGTTCTCAATGTTCTTCAAGGGGTTCAGTTTGAACCCATGCATTCCATAGATATTAAACTTTTGTCTTGGAAAGTTTTTTGTTTTTAGTTGCTATCTCTTCTGCTTGAAGAGTTTCTGAGCTTTCTGCGTTACAATGTGACTCGCCTTATCTTATATTCCATTCTGATAAGGTGGTTTTGCGTACTAAACCTGGATTCCTTCCTAAGGTTGTTTCAAATAAGAATATTAATCAGGAAATTGTTGTTCCTTCTCTGTGTTCTAATCCTTCTTCTAAGAAGGGAGCGTCTGTTACATAACTTGGACGTGGTTCGTGCCTTGACGTTTTACTTACAATCGACCAAGGATTTCCGTCAAACATCTTCTCTATTTGTTGTTTATTCTGGAAAGCGTAGGGGTCAAAAAGCTACGGCTACCTCTCTTTCTTTTTGGCTGAAAAGCATCATCCGTTTGGCATATGAGACTGCTGGACAGCAGCCTCCTGAAAAAATTACAGCTCATTCTACTAGAGCGGTGGCTTCCACATGGGCTTTTAAAAACAATGCTTCTGTTGAACAGATTTGTAAGGCTGCGACTTGGTCCTCCCTTCATACCTTTTCCAAATTTTCCAAATTTGATACTTTTGCTTCTTCTGAGGCTATTTTTTGGAGAAAAGTTCTTCAAGCAGTGGTGCCTTCTGTTTAGGTATCTGTCTTGTCCCTCCCGTTCATCCGTGTCCTGTTGCTTTGTTATTGTATCCCACAAGTAAGGATGAATCCGTGGACTTGTCGTATCTAGTAGAAGAAAAGGAAATTTATGCTTACCTGATAAATTGATTTCTTCTACGATATGACGAGTCCACAGCCCTCCCTGTCATATTAGACAGATTATATTTTTGTTTTCAAAACTTCAGTCACCTCTGCACCTTTTTAGCTTTTCTTTTCTCTTCCTATACCTTCGGTCGAATGACTGGGGGTGGAGAGAAGGGAGGAGCTATACATACAGCTCTGCTGTGGTGCTCTTTGCCACTTCCTGTTAGCAGGAGGATAATATCCCACAAGTAAGGATGAATCTGTGGACTCGTCGTATCGTAGAAGAAATCAATTTATCAGGTAAGCATAAATTTCCTTTTTTCTTGACCCCAAAACCGAATAGGATCTTGTTTAATTTTCAGACTTAGCTTGTCTGGTGAGGAACAATTTATTGGTTACCCAATAAGTCCTGGAGCTTCAGGGTCTGTTGATTGACAAGGCTTTGATTACCGAGTTCCTAATTTTCATAAATGGCATTTGTTGATACTTTGTTTCAGGCTCATAAATGAGTCTGTGTTAAATCTTATCACAGTATTTAAAGGGACAGTCGAGTAAAAAAAACAAAACATTTTTTAAATAAGGCATGTAATGTTAAACAACTTTCCAATTTACTGTTATCACCAATTTTGCTTTGTTCTCTTGGTATTCTTAGTTGAAAGCTAAACCTAGGAGGTTCATATGCTAATTTCTTAGCCCTTGAATGCCACCTCTAATCTGAAAGCGTTTTGACAGTTTTTCACCACTAGAGGGCGTTAGTTCATATGTTTCATACAGATAACACTGAGCTCACGCAGAAACAAATTAGCATGTTTAAACATTGAGCTCATACACGTGAAGCTCCTAGGAGTGAGCACCGATTGGCTAAAATGCAAGTCTGTCTAAAGAACTTGAATAAAGAGGCAGTTTGCAGAGGCATAGATACAAGGTAATTACAGAGGTAAAACGTGTATTATTATAACAGTGTTTGTTATGCAAAACTGGGGAATAAAGGGATTATTTACCTTTTTTTATAAACAACAAAAATTCTGGTGTTGACTGTCTCTTTAAGCTTATTTATCTATTTTGCAGTTCCTTTGAAATTTGGAGCAACAGATACAGTTCTTTTGGCAATCTCAGATTTCTTCACTTTCAGCTATTTTTCAGTGAAAGTTGCTCTCCATCCTGATATCTTGTCTTTTGTTCAGGATTTTATCTTCCGGCGAGTAGCTTTATTATAGATGTCACTGGTTGCTGCAAGTTTGACAAAGAACCAAACTTATTTAGAAATGTTTAAAATATCTTCCTTATTTTACATAGAGATGTTCAGGTGATATTTTCTAGTCCTCTTTTTACAGCTACGCTGCATCACTTTTCATGTGCATTAACATTTGGGTATCATGTCACTTTAATGTGGCACTAAAATGTAAAAATTAAGCTTTTATGATTCAAATAGAAAATGTTATGCCCCTGTAATTAATTGCAACCTATTCAATATTATTATTCCCAATTTTTATGAGGCATATGTGTGTAGCCACCAATAACCAGCTTTCTCCCATTTGTGCACTGCTGCTTGTGAGCCTACTCGGATATTCTTATCAACAAATGATACCAAGAGGGAAAAAATTGCATGCTCTATCTTGGGGTTTTAAACCTGTCCTTTGGCTTCCCTAACAGGCCAGATTTGCAGTATTACCCTGGGTGAGAGCAGGTAAAATAACCATTTTTACTAATTAGCTGATTATTTCACCTGTGCTCCAGTTCAGATATTTTGAAAATCTGGCCTGTTGGGGAGACCTGAGGGCAGGTTTGAAAAACCTTGCTCTATCTGAATCGTGAAAGCTTTTTATTTTGACTTGTGTTTCTTAGGCCTGTATGCTTGTTTTGTCCAGTGGAAAAATAAACCAGCCACAACAGTTTTATTTGAAGCCAATTGTATGTTGAAACTTTTGTTTTTGAAAGCTGTCTAAAAAGAAAAAGCAATAAAGTTGTATATTTGTGCAGAAATTGTAAATATATTAAATCATCCTATTGCCTGTGTGATTGTGTTCATACTTACTCATCACTAGCAGAACCTGCCTGTTTTATGACCTCTATAAGCAAAGTATAAACTGCATGGCCAGCAGATTCTGAGAAACATTGTAAAACCAGGTATTACCCAGAAACGGCTGAATCGTAAAACACAATAAGAAAAACAAATCACATGACTAGAAAAATCCTGATAGTTTAAAGGGACACTGTACAATAAAATATTTTTATCCTTTGTCTGTTTCAAACTTGTTATAGCTACTGCAACATGTTAAATGTATTGGAATTGTTCATTCATATTTATTTTTGTATTAGGTAATGATTTTGAGTAAAAAAACTTTACTCTCAAGGAAAAGTCCATTTAACTGGGCTGAGTCTGTAGGTAAAGCATACTTGCTCATTTTATATCTGTTTCAACACAAAGCCTAATCTTCTTGGGTGTTCAATGAGCACAACCTGCTATTTCAGTTACAAAAATCTCCTCTACCCATCCTCCAATTGTCTCTTGTTTGCATAGGTTTTCTATAGATAATACGTCTGTATTCATATTTCTCTTGTTAAGTGTATCCAGTCCACGGATCATCCATTACTTATGGGATATTAACTCCTCCCCAACAGGAAGTGCAAGAGGATTCACCCAGCAGAGCTGCTATATAGCTCCTCCCCTAACTGCCATTACCAGTCATTCTCTTGCACCCAACGAATAGATAGGATGTGTGAGAAGACTGTGGTGATTATACTTAGTTTCATACCTTCAATCAAAAGTTTGTTATTTTATAATAGCACCGGAGTGTGTTATTCCTTCTCTGGTACAATTTGAAGAAGAATCTACCTGAGTTTTTCTATGATTTTAGCCGGAGTAGTTAAGATCATATTGCTGTTTCTCGGCCATCTGAGGAGAGGTAAACTTCAGATCAGGGGACAGCGGGCAGATTAATCTGCAAAGAGGTATGTAGCAGCTTATTATTTTCTGACAATGGAATTGATGAGAAAATTCTGCCATACCGATATAATGTAAACTCAGCCTTAAATGCAGTAGCAGCAACTGGTATCAGGCTGTCATGTATGTATATTTTACACTTCAGTATTCTGGGGAATGGCACTTCACTGGAATTATACTGTATGCATAAAACTTTAGCCTAATTTGCAGGGACTAGCAACAGGCTTTTTAATAACACTCAATTTATTAATGTTAAACGTTTTTTGCTGGCATGTAAAATCGTTTAATTTTCTGAGGTACTGGGTGAAAAAATGTTTTGGGCACTATTTTTTTTTTTCCACTTGGCAGTCGTTTTATTTAATTTATGACAGTTTACTGATCTCTCTCACTGTTATGTGTGAGGGGGAGATTCAGTCAGAAGTTTATTGTCTTCCCTGCATGATCCGGTTCATCTCTACAGAACTCAGGGGTCTTCAAAACTTGTTTTGAGGGAGGTAATCACTCACAGCAGAGCTGTGAGATTGTAGTTGACTGTGATAAAAATACGTTTATTTCTGTATTTTTTTTTTTATTTTTTTTTTCTGCTATCAGGGTTAGTTATCCTTTGCTAATGGGAGCAATCCTTTGCTAAAATTGTGTTTTTTACAAAGATTTGATGCTATAACTTTTCAGTTTATTAATTTTCAACTGTCATAACTTTTTCTGTGCTTCTTATAGGCACAGTACGTTTTCATATTATAGTAAATTACTTGAAAAGTATTTCCAAGTTGCTAGTTTATTTGCTAGTGTGTTAAACATGTCTGATTCAGAGGAAGATATCTGTGCTATAAGTGCTAAAGCCAAAGTGGAGCCCAATAGAAATTTATGTACTAACTGTATTGATGCTACTTTAAATAAAAGTCAATCTGTACAAATTGAACATATTTCACCAAACAACGAGGGGAGAGTTATGCCGACTAAGTCGCCTCACGTGTCAGTACCTGCATCTCCCGCTCGGGAGGTGCGTGATATTGTAGCGCCGAGTACATCTGGGCGGCCATTACAAATCACATTACAGGATATGGCTACTGTTATGACTGAAGTTTTGGCTAAATTACCAGAACTAAGAGGTAAGCGTGATCACTCTGGGGTGAGAACAGAGTGCGCTGATAATATTAGGGCCATGTCAGACACTGCGTCACAATTTGCAGAACATGAGGACGGAGAGCTTCATTCTGCGGGTGACGGTTCTGATCCAAACAAACTGGATTCAGATATTTCAAATTTTAAATTTAAGCTGGAAAACCTCCGTGTATTACTAGGGGAGGTGTTAGCGGCTCTGAATGATTGTAACACAGTTGCAATACCAGAGAAAATGTGTAGGTTGGATAAATATTTTGCGGTACCGGCGAGTACTGACGTTTTTCCTATACCTAAGAGACTTACTGAAATTGTTACTAAGGAGTGGGATAGACCCGGTGTGCCGTTCTCACCCCCTCCGATATTTAGAAAGATGTTTCCAATAGACGCCACCACACGGGACTTATGGCAAACGGTCCCTAAGGTGGAGGGAGCAGTTTCTACTTTAGCTAAGCGTACCACTATCCCGGTGGAGGATAGCTGTGCCTTTTCAGATCCAATGGATAAAAAGTTACAGGGTTACCTTAAGAAAATGTTTGTTCAACAAGGTTTTATATTGCAACCTCTTGCATGCATTGCGCCTGTCACGGCTGCAGCAGCATTTTGGTTTGAGTCTCTGGAAGAGACACTTGAATCAGCTCCATTAGATGAGATTACACACAAGCTTAAAGCCCTTAAGTTAGCTAACTCATTTATTTCAGATGCCGTAGTACATTTAACTAAACTTACGGCTAAGAATTCCGGATTCGCCATTCAGGCACGCAGAGCACTGTGGCTAAAATCCTGGTCAGCTGACGTTACTTCTAAATCTAAATTGCTTAATATACCTTTCAAAGGGCAGACCTTATTCGGGCCCGGGTTGAAAGAAATTATCGCTGACATTACAAGAGGTAAAGGCCATGCCCTGCCTCAAGACAGAGCCAAACCTAAGGCTAGACAGTCTAATTTTCGTTCCTTTCGTAATTTCAAAGCAGGAGCAGCATCAACTTCCTCTGCACCAAAACAGGAAGGAGCTGTTGCTCGCTACAGACAAGGCTGGAGACCTAACCAGTCCTGGAACAAGGGCAAGCAGGCCAGGAAACCTGCTGCTGCCCCTAAGACAGCATGAATCGAGGGCCCCCGATCCGGGAACGGATCTAGTGGGGGGCAGACTTTCTCTCTTCGCCCAGGCTTGGGCAAGAGATGTCCAGGATCCCTGGGCGTTAGAGATCATATCTCAGGGATACCTTCTAGACTTCAAATTCTCTCCCCCAAGAGGGAGATTTCATCTGTCAAGGTTGTCAACAAACCAAATAAAGAAAGAGGCGTTTCTACGCTGCGTACAAGATCTTTTATTAATGGGAGTGATCCATCCGGTTCCGCGGTCGGAACAAGGACAAGGGTTTTACTCAAATCTGTTTGTGGTTCCCAAAAAAGAGGGAACTTTCAGGCCAATCTTGGATTTAAAGATCCTAAACAAATTCCTAAGAGTTCCATCGTTCAAAATGGAAACTATTCGGACAATTTTACCCATGATCCAAAAGGGTCAGTACATGACCACAGTGGATTTAAAGGATGCTTACCTTCACATACCGATTCACAAAGATCATTACCGGTATCTAAGGTTTGCCTTTCTAGACAGGCATTACCAGTTTGTAGCTCTTCCATTCGGATTGGCTACGGCTCCGAGAATCTTCACAAAGGTTCTGGGTGCTCTTCTGGCGGTACTAAGACCGCGAGGAATTGCGGTAGCTCCGTACCTAGACGACATTCTGATACAAGCTTCAAGCTTTCAAACTGCCAAGTCTCATACAGAGTTAG
Organism: Bombina bombina; assembly: GCF_027579735.1. Lineage (NCBI taxonomy): Eukaryota > Metazoa > Chordata > Amphibia > Anura > Bombinatoridae > Bombina > Bombina bombina. Next base: position 646,946,028 of record NC_069504.1, read on the forward strand.
TACTGGCATTTCTAAGGTCGCATGGATGGAAGGTGAACGAAAAGAAGAGTTATCTCTTTCCACTCACAAGAGTTCCCTTCTTGGGGACTCTTATAGATTCTGTAGAAATGAAGATTTACCTGACAGAAGACAGGTTAACAAAGCTTCAAAATGCATGCCGTGTCCTTCATTCCATTCAACACCCGTCAGTAGCTCAATGCATGGAGGTGATCGGCTTAATGGTAGCAGCAATGGACATAGTACCCTTTGCACGCCTACATCTCAGACCGCTGCAATTGTGCATGCTAAGTCAGTGGAATGGGGATTACTCAGACTTGTCCCCTACTCTGAATCTGGATCAAGAGACCAGAAATTCTCTTCTATGGTGGCTTTCTCGGCCACATCTGTCCAGGGGGATGCCATTTCAGCAGGCCGGACTGGACAATTGTAACAACAGACGCCAGCCTACTAGGTTGGGGCGCTGTCTGGAATTCTCTGAAGGCTCAGGGACAATGGAATCAGGAGGAGAGTCTCCTACCAATAAACATTTTGGAATTGAGAGCAGTTCTCAATGCCCTTCTGGCTTGGCCCCAGTTAACAACTCGGGGGTTCATCAGGTTTCAGTCGGACAACATCACGACTGTAGCTTACATCAACCATCAGGGAGGGACAAGAAGCTCCCTAGCAATGATGGAAGTATCAAAGATAATTCGCTGGGCAGAGTCTCACTCTTGCCACCTGTCGGCAATCCACATCCCGGGAGTGGAGAACTGGGAGGCGGATTTCTTAAGTCGTCAGACTTTTCATCCGGGGGAGTGGGAACTTCATCCGGAGGTCTTTGCCCAAATACTTCGACGTTGGGGCAAACCAGAGATAGATCTCATGGCGTCTCGACAGAACGCCAAGCTTCCTCGTTACGGGTCCAGATCCAGGGATCCGGGAGCGGTTCTGATAGATGCTTTGACAGCACCTTGGACCTTCGGGATGGCTTATGTGTTTCCACCCTTCCCGATGCTTCCTCGATTGATTGCCAGAATCAAACAGGAGAGAGCATCAGTGATTCTAATAGCGCCTGCATGGCCACGCAGGACTTGGTATGCAGATCTAGTGGACATGTCATCCTGTCCACCTTGGTCGCTACCTCTGAAACAGGACCTTCTGATCCAGGGTCCCTTCAAACATCAAAATCTAATTTCTCTGAAGCTGACTTTGAACGCTTGATTTTATCAAAACGTGGTTTTTCTGAGTCAGTTATTGATACCTTAATACAGGCTAGGAAGCCTGTTACCAGAAAGATTTACCATAAGATATGGCGCAAATACTTATATTGGTGCGAATCCAAGAGTTACTCATGGAGTAAGGTTAGGATTCCGAGGATATTGTCTTTTCTACAAGAAGGTTTAGAAAAGGGTTTATCCGCTAGTTCCTTAAAGGGACAGATTTCAGCTCTGTCCATTCTTTTACACAAACGTCTGTCAGAAGTTCCGGACGTTCAAGCTTTTTGTCAGGCTTTAGCTAGGATCAAGCCTGTGTTTAAAACTGTTGCTCCACCATGGAGTTTGAACTTAGTTCTTAATGTTTTACAGGGGGTTCCGTTTGAACCCCTTCATTCCATTGATATCAAGTTGTTATCTTGGAAAGTTCTGTTTTTAATGGCGATTTCCTCGGCTCGAAGAGTCTCTGAGTTATCTGCCTTACAATGTGATTCTCCTTATCTGATTTTTCATTCAGACAAGGTAGTTCTGCGTACTAAACCTGGGTTCCTACCTAAGGTGGTCACTAACAGGAATATCAATCAAGAGATTGTGGTTCCATCTTTGTGTCCTAATCCTTCTTCGAAAAAGGAACGTCTGCTACACAATCTAGATGTAGTCCGTGCCCTGAAATTTTATCTACAGGCAACTAAGGATTTTCGACAAACGTCTTCCCTGTTTGTCGTTTATTCTGGTCAGAGGAGAGGTCAAAAAGCTTCGGCTACCTCTCTCTCCTTTTGGCTTCGTAGCATAATACGGTTAGCCTATGAGACTGCTGGACAGCAGCCTCCTGAAAGAATTACAGCACATTCTACTAGAGCTGTGGCTTCCACTTGGGCCTTTAAGAATGAGGCTTCTGTTGAACAGATTTGCAAGGCTGCAACTTGGTCTTCTCTTCATACTTTTTACAAATTTGACACTTTTGCTTCTTCGGAGGCTGTTTTTTTGGGAGAAAGGTTCTTCAGGCAGTGGTTCCTTCCGTATAAAGAGCCTGCCTGTCCCTCCCGTCATCCGTGTACTTTAGCTTTGGTATTGGTATCCCATAAGTAATGGATGATCCGTGGACTGGATACACTTAACAAGAGAAAACATAATTTATGCTTACCTGATAAATTTATTTCTCTTGTAGTGTATCCAGTCCACAGCCCGCCCTGTCACTTTAAGGCAGGTAATTTTTCCATTAAACTACAGTCACCACTGCACCCTATGGTTTTCCTTTCTCTGCATGTTTTTGGTCGAATGACTGGTAATGGCAGTTAGGGGAGGAGCTATATAGCAGCTCTGCTGGGTGAATCCTCTTGCACTTCCTGTTGGGGAGGAGTTAATATCCCATAAGTAATGGATGATCCGTGGACTGGATACACTACAAGAGAAATAAATTTATCAGGTAAACATAAATTATGTTTTTCAGTATAGGTGTCCGGTTTTAACAGGATAAAAAAGCTATTTGACATAACAAGATAAAGAGAAATGAGCCGTTTGCAAACTAATTAAAGGGACATGAAACACAAATTGTAAACTACATCATTTTAAACCTTCATATATAAGGATAATTTTGCAATGAAAACTGCAGCTTTATTTTGTCAAATGAGTATATTGTTTTATATTAATTCTTTTCACTGATTTCCATGTCCCCCAGAACAAAAGAACCCTGATAACCAATCACAAACTAATATTTTGTGCAGACTGGGTGGGGTAGCCTACCATTTTGTATACCCTTAACCCCTTAGAGACCAGAGCATTTTTAAATTTTCTGACCATTTGGGACCAGGGCTATTTTTACATTTCTGCAGTGTTTGTGTTTAGCTGTAATGTTCCTCTTACTCATTTACTGTACCCACACATATTATGTACCGTTTTCACCATTAAATGGACTTTCTAAATATACGATTATTTTCATCATATCTTACAATAAATACTATAAAAAAAAATGATGAAAATATTGATAAACACACACACACACACACTTTCTAACTTTGACCCCCAAAATCTGATACACATCTACAACCATCAAAAAACACCTATGCTAAATAGTTTCAAAATTTTGTCCTGAGTTTAGAAATACCCAATGTTTACATGTTCTTTGCTTTTTTTTCTGCTTGTTATAGGGCAATAAGTACAAGTAGCACTTTGCTATTTCCAAACCATTTTTGTTTTCAAAATTAGCGATAGTTACATTGTAACACTGATACCTGTCAGGAATCCCAGAATAACCCTTCACGTGTGTGTGTATGTGTGTATATATATATATAATATATATTTTAGACAATCCAAAGTATTGATTTAGGCCCATTTTAGTATATTTCATGCCACCATTTCACCGCCAAATGCAATCCCAATAAAAAAAATGTTCATTTTTTTTTTTTTTTTTTTACCAACTTTAGGTTTCTCACTGAAATTATTTTCAAACCGCTTGTTCAATTATGGCAAAAATGGTTGTAAAATGGTTTGTTCAGAAATAGCAGACATATATGGCTTTGGCATTGCTTTTAGCTTTAGTGTAGTAGATAACCCAAAGTATTGATCTAGGCCAATTTTGGTATATTTCATGCACCATTTCCCCGCCAAATGCAATCAAATAAAAAAAAATTGTTCACTTTTTCACAAGCTTTAGTTTCTCACTGAAATTATTTACAAACAGCTTGTGCTATTATGGCACAAATGGTTGTAAATGCTTCTCTGGGATCCCCTTTGTTCAAAAATAGCAGACATATATATGGCTTTGGCGTTGCTTTTTGGTAATTAGAAGGCCGCTAAATGCCGCTGCGCACCACACTTGTAGTATTCCCAGCAGTGAAGGGGTTAATTAGGTAGCTTGTAGGGTTAATTTTAGCTTTAGTGTAGCGATCAGCCTCCTACCTGACACATCCCACCCCCTGACCCCTCCCTAACCCCACTCAAACAGCTCTTTTCTCCCCCACCTCACAATTGTCACCACCATCTTAAGTACTAGCAGAAAGTCTACCATTATTAAAATAAAAGGCTTTTTTATATATATATATATATAAATAAAGTATGCTGTAGTGTTGGACCCTCCCTCCAAACAGATCTCTAACCCTCCCCCTCTACCTAGTTGCCGCCATCTTGGGTATTGGCAGGTGTTACCATTACCCAGTTTGCTGAAATAAAATTGTTTATTTTTTTGTACAAATACTCAAGTTTCTGTAATGTAGTTGCACCCTACCCCCCTCCCAGATCTCTTGCCCAACATTGATTTCCCCCTCCAACTCACTCCTTATACTGTTGAATAGAAATGTGGCGCGCACCCCCCACATGCACTTGAACTAAGATAAAACGTAAGTAAACCATCGATGGCCACCTACCCGCCTCCCTGCTATGGCTCCCACCCACCAACGATCGGCACCATTGATGGCTGATGCAGAGAGGGCCACAGAGTGACCATCTCTGCATCAGTGGGTTAAAAAGGGGTATTGCAGTGATGCCTCAATATCGAGGCATCACTGCAATATCCTGGAAGCTATCGCGATCGCTTTCAGCACTTGAAACCCCAGAGGACGTGTCGGGCACGTCCTTGGTCACTGACACATTTTGTAGGACATGACTGACACGTCCTTGGTCGTTAAGGGGTTAAAGGGATACTAAACCCTTATTTCTCCAACATAGGTGTGTCCGGTCCACGGCGTCATCCTTACTTGTGGGGATATTCTCTTCCCCAACAGGAAATGGCAAAGAGCCCAGCAAAGCTGGTCACATGATCCCTCCTAGGCTCCGCCTACCCCAGTCATTCTCTTTGCCGTTGTACAGGCAACATCTCCACGGAGATGGCTTAGAGTTTTTTAGTGTTTAACTGTAGTTTTTATTATTCAATCAAGAGTTTGTTATTTTAAAATAGTGCTGGTATGTACTATTTACTCTGAAACAGAAAAGAGATGAAGATTTCTGTTTGTATGAGGAAAATGATTTTAGCAACCGTTACTAAAATCCATGGCTGTTCCACACAGGACTGTTGAGAGGAATTAACTTCAGTTGGGGGAACAGTGAGCAGTCTCTTGCTGCTTGAGGTATGACACATTCTAACAAGACGATGTAATGCTGGAAGCTGTCATTTTCCCTATGGGATCCGGTAAGCCATGTTTATTAAGATAGTAAATAAGGGCTTCACAAGGGCTTATTTAGACTGTAGACTTTTTCTGGGCTAAATCGATTCATATATAACACATATTTAGCCTTGAGGAATCATTTATTCTGGGTATTTTGATAAGATTATATCGGCAGGCACTGTTTTAGACACCTTATTCTTTAGGGGCTTTCCCAAATCATAGGCAGAGCCTCATTTTCGCGCCGGTGTTGCGCACTTGTTTTTGAGAGGCATGACATGCAGTCGCATGTGTGAGGAGCTCTGATACATAGAAAAGACTTTCTGAAGGCGTCATTTGGTATCGTATTCCCCTTTGGGCTTGGTTGGGTCTCAGCAAAGCAGATACCAGGGACTGTAAAGGGGTTAAAGTTAAAAACGGCTCCGGTTCCGTTATTTTAAGGGTTAAAGCTTCCAAATTTGGTGTGCAATACTTTTAAGGCTTTAAGACACTGTGGTGAAATTTTGGTGAATTTTGAACAATTCCTTCATATTTTTTCGCAATTGCAGTAATAAAGTGTGTTCAGTTTAAAATTTAAAGTGACAGTAACGGTTTTATTTTAAAACGTTTTTTGTACTTTGTTATCAAGTTTATGCCAGTTTAACATGTCTGAACTACCAGATAGACTGTGTTCTGAATGTGGAGAAGCCAGAGTTCCTTCTCATTTAAATAAATGTGATTTATGTGATAATGACAATGATGCCCAAGATGATTCCTCAAGTGAGGGGAGTAAGCATGGTACTGCATCATTCCCTCCTCGTCTACACGAGTCTTGCCCACTCAGGAGGCCCCTAGTACATCTAGCGCGCCAATACTCCTTACTATGCAACAATTAACGGCTGTAATGGATAATTCTATCAAAAACATTTTAGCCAAAATGCCCACTTATCAGCGTAAGCGCGACTGCTCTGTTTTAGATACTGAAGAGCATGACGACGCTGATGATAATGGTTCTGAAAGGCCCCTACACCAGTCTGATGGGGCCAGGGAGGTTTTGTCTGAGGGAGAAATTTCAGATTCAGGGAAAATTTCTCAACACGCTGAACCTGATGTGATTACATTTAAATTTAAGTTGGAACATCTCCGCGCTCTGCTTAAGGAGGTATTATCCACTCTGGATGATTGTGACAATTTAGTCATCCCAGAGAAACTATGTAAAATGGACAAGTTCCTAGAGGTCCCGGGGCTCCCAGAAGCTTTTCCTATACCCAAGCGGGTGGCGGACATTGTAAATAAAGAATGGGAAAGGCCCGGTATACCTTTCGTCCCTCCCCCCATATTTAAAAAATTGTTTCCTATGGTCGACCCCAGAAAGGACTTATGGCAGACAGTCCCCAAGGTCGAGGGAGCGGTTTCCACTTTAAACAAACGCACCACTATACCCATAGAAGATAGTTGTGCTTTCAAAGATCCTATGGATAAAAAATTAGAAGGTTTACTTTAAAAGATGTTTGTTCAGCAGGGTTACCTTCTACAACCAATTTCATGCATTGTCCCTGTCGCTACAGCCGCGTGTTTCTGGTTCGATGAGCTGGTAAAGGCGGTCGATAGTGATTCTCCTCCTTATGAGGAGATTATGGACAGAATCAATGCTCTCAAATTGGCTAATTCTTTCACCCTAGACGCCACTTTGCAATTGGCTAGGTTAGCGGCTAAGAATTCTGGGTTTGCTATTGTGGCGCGCAGAGCGCTTTGGTTGAAATCTTGGTCAGCTGATGCGTCTTCCAAGAACAAACTACTTAACATTCCTTTCAAGGGGAAAACGCTGTTTGGCCCTGACTTGAAAGAGATTATCTCTGATATCACTGGGGGTAAGGGCCACGCCCTTCCTCAGGATCGGCCTTTCAAGGCCAAAAATAAACCTAATTTTCGTCCCTTTCGTAGAAACGGACCAGCCCAAAGTGCTACGTCCTCTAAGCAAGAGGGTAATACTTCTCAAGCCAAGCAAGCTTGGAGACCAATGCAAGGCTGGAACAAGGGAAAGCAGGCCAAGAAACCTGCCACTGCTACCAAGACAGCATGAAATGTTGGCCCCCGATCCGGGACCGGATCTGGTGGGGGGCAGACTCTCTCTCTTCGCTCAGGCTTGGGCAAGAGATGTTCTGGATCCTTGGGCACTAGAAATAGTCTCCCAAGGTTATCTTCTGGAATTCAAGGGGCTTCCCCCAAGGGGGAGGTTCCACAGGTCTCAGTTGTCTTCAGACCACATAAAAAGACAGGCATTCTTACATTGTGTAGAAGACCTGTTAAAAATGGGAGTGATTCATCCTGTTCCATTAGGAGAACAAGGGATGGGGTTCTACTCCAATCTGTTCATAGTTCCCAAAAAAGAGGGAACGTTCAGACCAATCTTAGATCTCAAGATCTTAAACAAGTTTCTCAAGGTTCCATCGTTCAAAATGGAAACCATTCGAACAATTCTTCCTTCCATCCAGGAAGGTCAATTCATGACCACGGTGGACTTAAAGGATGCGTATCTACATATTCCTATCCACAAGGAACATCATCGGTTCCTAAGGTTCGCATTCCTGGACAAGCATTACCAGTTCGTGGCGCTTCCTTTCGGATTAGCCACTGCTCCAAGGATTTTCACAAAGGTACTAGGGTCCCTTCTAGCGGTGCTAAGACCAAGGGGCATTGCTGTAGTACCTTACTTGGACGACATTCTGATTCAAGCGTCGTCCCTTCCTCAAGCAAAGGCTCACACGGACATCGTCCTGGCCTTTCTCAGATCTCACGGATGGAAAGTGAACGTGGAAAAGAGTTCTCTATCTCCGTCAACAAGGGTTCCCTTCTTGGGAACAATAATAGACTCCTTAGAAATGAGGATTTTTCTGACAGAGGCCAGAAAAACAAAACTTCTAGACTCTTGTCGGATACTTCATTCCGTTCCTCTTCCTTCCGTAGCGCAGTGCATGGAAGTGATAGGTTTGATGGTAGCGGCAATGGACATAGTTCCTTTTGCGCGCATTCATCTAAGACCATTACAACTGTGCATGCTCAGTCAGTGGAATGGGGACTATACAGACTTGTCTCCGAGGATACAAGTAAATCAGAGGACCAGAGACTCACTCCGTTGGTGGCTGTCCCTGGACAACCTGTCACAAGGGATGACCTTCCGCAGACCAGAGTGGGTCATTGTCACGACCGACGCCAGTCTGATGGGCTGGGGCGCGGTCTGGGGATCCCTGAAAGCTCAGGGTCTTTGGTCTCGGGAAGAATCTCTTCTACCGATAAATATTCTGGAACTGAGAGCGATATTCAATGCTCTCAAGGCTTGGCCTCAGCTAGCGAGGGCCAAGTTCATACGGTTCCAATCAGACAACATGACGACTGTTGCGTATATCAACCATCAGGGGGGAACAAGGAGTTCCCTGGCGATGGAAGAAGTGACCAAAATCATTCAATGGGCGGAGATTCACTCCTGCCACCTGTCTGCAATCCACATCCCAGGAGTGGAAAATTGGGAAGCAGATTTTTTGAGTCGTCAGACAATGCATCCGGGGGAGTGGGAACTCCATCCGGAAATCTTTGCCCAAATCACTCAACTGTGGGGCATTCCAGACATGGATCTGATGGCCTCTCGTCAGAACTTCAAAGTTCCTTGCTACGGGTCCAGATCCAGGGATCCCAAGGCGACTCTAGTAGATGCACTAGTAGCACCTTGGACCTTCAAACTAGCTTATGTATTCCCGCCGTTTCCTCTCATCCCCAGGCTGGTAGCCAGGATCAATCAGGAGAGGGCGTCGGTGATCTTGATAGCTCCTGCGTGGCCACGCAGGACTTGGTATGCAGATCTGGTGAATATGTCATCGGCTCCACCATGGAAGCTACCTTTGAGACGAGACCTTCTTGTTCAAGGTCCGTTCGAACATCCGAATCTGTTCTCACTCCAGCTGACTGCTTGGAGATTGAACGCTTGATCTTATCGAAGCGAGGGTTCTCAGATTCTGTTATTGATACTCTTGTTCAGGCCAGAAAGCCTGTAACTAGAAAAATTTACCACAAAATTTGGAAAAAATATATCTGTTGGTGTGAATCTAAAGGATTCCCTTGGGACAAGGTTAAGATTCCTAAGATTCTATCCTTCCTTCAAGAAGGATTGGAAAAAGGATTATCTGCAAGTTCCTTGAAGGGACAGATTTCTGCCTTGTCTGTGTTACTTCACAAAAAGCTGGCAGCTGTGCCAGATGTTCAAGCCTTTGTTCAGGCTCTGGTTAGAATCAAGCCTGTTTACAAACCTTTGACTCCTCCTTGGAGTCTCAACTTAGTTCTTTTAGTTCTTCAGGGGGTTCCGTTTGAACCCTTACATTCCGTTGATATTAAGTTATTATCTTGGAAAGTTTTGTTTTTGGTTGCAATTTCTTCTGCTAGAAGAGTTTCAGAATTATCTGCTCTGCAGTGTTCTCCTCCTTATCTGGTGTTCCATGCAGATAAGGTGGTTTTACGTACTAAACCTGGTTTTCTTCCAAAAGTTGTTTCTAACAAAAACATTAACCAGGAGATTATCGTACCTTCTCTGTGTCCGAAACCAGTTTCGAAGAAGGAACGTTTGTTGCACAATTTGGATGTTGTTCGCGCTCTAAAATTCTATTTAGATGCTACAAAGGATTTTAGACAAACATCTTCCTTGTTTGTTGTTTATTCAGGTAAAAGGAGAGGTCAAAAAGCAACTTCTACCTCTCTCTCTTTTTGGATTAAAAGCATCATCAGATTGGCTTACGAGACTGCCGGACGGCAGCCTCCCGAAAGAATCACAGCTCATTCCACTAGGGCTGTGGCTTCCACATGGGCCTTCAAGAACGAGGCTTCTGTTGATCAGATATGTAGGGCAGCGACTTGGTCTTCACTGCACACTTTTACCAAATTTTACAAGTTTGATGCTTTTGCTTCTTCTGAGGCGATTTTTGGGAGAAAGGTTTTGCAAGCCGTGGTGCCTTCCATCTAGGTGACCTGATTTGCTCCCTCCCATCATCCGTGTCCTAAAGCTTTGGTATTGGTTCCCACAAGTAAGGATGACGCCGTGGACCGGACACACCTATGTTGGAGAAAACAGAATTTATGTTTACCTGATAAATTACTTTCTCCAACGGTGTGTCCGGTCCACGGCCCGCCCTGGTTTTTTAATCAGGTCTGATAATTTATTTTCTTTGACTACAGTCACCACGGTATCATATGGTTTCTCCTATGCAAATATTCCTCCTTAACGTCGGTCGAATGACTGGGGTAGGCGGAGCCTAGGAGGGATCATGTGACCAGCTTTGCTTGGCTCTTTGCCATTTCCTGTTGGGGAAGAGAATATCCCCACAAGTAAGGATGACGCCGTGGACCGGACACACCGTTGGAGAAAGTAATTTATCAGGTAAACATAAATTCTGTTGTTTTTTTTTTCATTATTCAGACAGAGCATGCAATTTTAAGCAACTTTACTCCTTTTATCAATTTTTCTTCATTCTCTTGCTATCTTTATTTTAAAAAGCAGGAATATAAGGAGCTGGCCCATTTTAGGTTCAGCAACCTGGATAGCGCTTGCTGATTGGTAGCTACATTTTAAGCCACCAATCAGCAAGCACAACCCAGGTGCTGAACTAAAAATGGTCTGGCTCCATAGCTTACATTCTTGTTTTTCAAATAAAGATAGCAAGAGAATTAAGAAAAATTTATAAAAGGAGTAAATAAAAAATTGCATGCTCTGTCTGAATCACGAAAGAAAACATTTTGGGTTTAGTATCCCTTTAACCCCGTAATGACAAGCGCCGTACCCTGTACGACGCTGGTCGTTATGCCGTTTAGGGACCAGCGTCGCTGCAGTCCTGGGCTTCTCTCTCAAAATAGCGAGATAGTGCTTGTGGGGCATGCAGAAATACATTTGCAGAGTTATCGATGCAGAGAGGGCCGATCATTGGTGGGTGGGCGCCCATCGCTGGAGGAGAGCGGGACTGCTCGGCCACGCTACAGGGAATAAAAAAAAATGCGTCATTGAGGGGGAAGGTGGGAGTAGGGGGAATGAGCGGGATACCATGTGGGATCTGTTAACGGAAAGGGAATTGGGAGGGGGGGTATGGTATAGAGGGAGGCAGCTACACTACAGAAAAATTGGTCTTTTACAAGAGATCCTTACTTATGGGATATCGCCTCCTGGTCAGCAGGAGGAGGCAACGAGCTTCACAGCAGAGCTGCATAAATAGCTCCTCCCTTCCCCCCCAACCCAGTCATTCTCTTTGCCTGTGTTAGTGATAGGAGTGAGGTGTTAGTTTTGATTCTTCAATCAAGAGTTTTTTATTTTTAAATGGTGCCAAAGTGTACTATTTTACTACCGGGCAGCTTCTGGAAGAACCAGTAGGGGAACTTGTGAGGTTTTAGTCTCACTACGCCTCCCATTTTGGTGCTGCCTGGATATGGACTTAGTGAATTTTTCCTAAGACCTTTCTTCACAGGACCTCAAGAGGAGGAGTGGACCTCTTGATACTGTGAAGTTGTCATGCTATTTCTCAGCATGGAGGTAAGTGCAGTTTTTTTATTCTGGGACACAGCAAAAGAAATCTCAGATTAACTGTACTTGCACTATGCTATTGGGGCTAGAATGGAAGTTTCCCTTTAACGGATAGTGAAAGACCCAGACACTCTAGCAGTCTACTAACCTAGAAGCACTGGGATATGAGTACAAAGACGACATAGTTTAGTATCCAGACTCTCTGGCACTGTGTTGTCGGCCTAGAAGCGCTGGGAGCTAATGTGTGGGATGTACTTTGACCAGACACTCTGGCATTTATTGTGAGCCTTGAAGCGCTTCATACACTGACGTTTTTCCAGTTCCTAAGAGAATTTCGGAAATTATTACTAGGGAATGGGAAAGACCGGGTATCCCGTTCTCACCTTCCCCTATTTTTACGAAATTGTACCCTATACCTGACACCGTTCGGGACACTTGGCAGACGGTCCCTAAGGTGGAGGGAGCAATTTCTACCCTGGCTAAGCGTACGATTATCCCTATTGAGGACAGTTGTGCTTTCAAAGATCCTATGGATAAGTAGTTGGAGGGTCTTCTAAAAAAAATATTTGTTCATCAAGGGTTTCTGTTGCAACCGACGGCCTGCATTGTACCAGTCACAACTGGGGCTGCCTTTTGGTTCGACGCCTTGGAAGAGTCTCTTAAGACTGAGACTTCTTTAGAGGAAATAATGGACAGAATCAGGGCTCTTAAGCTGGCCAATTCTTTTGTTACGAATGCCGCCTTTCAGATCGCCAAATTGGCGACTAAGAATGCAGGATTTTCCATCTTAGCGCGCAGGGCCTTATGGTTAAAATCTTGGTCTGCGGATGTGTCCTCTAAATCCAAGCTCCTGGCTATTCCTTTCAAGGGAAAGACCCTGTTCAGGCCTGAATTGAAAGAAATCATTTCTGATATTACGGGAGGTAAGGGTCATCTGCTCCCGCAAGACAAATCTTCCAAACAAAGGGGACGACAGAGTAATTTTCATTCCTTTCGTAATTTCAAAGGAGTCACCCCTTCCTCTTCCGCTAAACAGGAAGGGAATTATTGCCAAGCCCACCTGGAGACTCAACCAGGCTTGGAACAAGGGTAAACAAATCAAGAAGCCTGCTGCTGCTCCCAAGACAACATGAAGGGGCTGCCCCCGATCCGGGACCGGATCTAACAGGGGGCAGACTTTCTCTCTTTGTCCAGGCTTGGATAAGAGACATTCAGGATCCCTGGACACTGGAAATCGTGTCCCAAGGGTATCAGTTGGAGTTCAAAAATATCTGGACGATATTCTGATCCAGGCGTCTTATCAGCTGACAGTCTCATACCGACATGGTTCTATCCTTTTATAAGGACTCTTGGGTGGAAGGTGAATCTAGAAAAGAGTTCACTAATTCCACAGACAAGGGTTCCTTTCCTAGGAACTCTAATAGACTCTATATCCATGAAGATCTTCTTGACGGAAGTCAGAAAGTTAAAGATTCTGAATACATGCCAATTCCTTCAGTCCAATCCTCGGCCATCAGTAGCTCAGTGCATGGAGGTAATTGGATTGATGGTGGCGGCAATGGACATCATTCCGTTTGCTCGTTTTCATCTCAGACCTCTGCAACTGAGTATGCTCAGACAGTGGAATGGACATTGTGCAAATTTGTCTCCTCAGATAGATCTAGATCAGGAGACAAGAGACTCTCTTCTTTGGTGGTTGTCGCAGGATCATTTGTCCCAAGGGACGTGCTTCCGCAGACCCTCATGGGTGATAGTGACAACGGACGCCAGTCTACTAGGATGGGGTGCAGTCTGGAATTCCCTGAAGGCTCAGGGTGTGTGGACTCGGTCGGAGTCTCTACTTACAATCAATATTCTGGAGTTGAGGGCAATATTCAATGCACTTCAGGCTTGGCCTCAGTTGGCTTCGGGCAAATTCATCCAATTTCAGTCGGACATCACAACTGTTGCTTACATCAATCGTCAGGGAGGAACAAGGAGTTCCTTAGTGATGACAGAAGTATCCAAAATAATTCGGTGGGTGGAGGCTCATTCTTGTTATCTGTCAGCGATCTACATCCCAGGAGTGGACAACTGGGAAGCGGATTTTTTGAGCAGACAGACGTTTCATCCAGGGGAATGGGAACTCCATCCGGAGGTCTTTGCCACCCTAATTCTCAGATGGGGCAGGCCGGAGCTGGATCTCATGGCGTCTCGTCAGAATGCCAAGCTCCCGAGATACGGATCCAGGTCCAGGGATCCTCAGGCCGAACTGATAGATGCCTTGGCATTGCCTTGGTCGTTCAACCTAGCTTATGTGTTTCCACCATTTCCTCTCCTGCCTCAGGTAATTGCTCGGATCAAACAGGAGAGGGCTTCAGTGATTCTCATTGCTCCTGCGTGGCCTCGCAGGACTTGGTATGCCGATCTGGTGGACATGTCATCTCTGCCACCGTGTAAGCTTCCATTGAGGCAGGATCTTCTCATTCAGGGACCCTTCCATCATCTGAATCTAGTTTCTCTCCAGCTGACTGCTTAGAGATTGAACGCTTGATTTGATCTAAGCGTGGGTTCTCCGATTCGGTCATTGATACTTTGATTCAGGCACGTAAGCCTGTTACTAGAAAAATTTACCATAAGATATTGCGTAAATGTCTTTATTGGTGTGAATCCAAGGGCTACTCATGGAGTAAGATTAGGATTCCTAGGATTTTATCCTTTCTCCAAGAAGGATTGGAGAAAGGGTTATTCAAGTTCCTTAAAGGGACAGATTTCTGCTCTGTCTATTTCTCCAACATAGGTGTGTCCGGTCCACGGCGTCATCCTTACTTGTGGGATATTCTCTTCCCCAACAGGAAATGGCAAAGAGCCCAGCAAAGCTGGTCACATGATCCCTCCTAGGCTCCGCCTTCCCTAGTCATTCTCTTTGCCGTTGTACAGGCAACATCTCCACGGAGATGGCTTAGAGTTTTTTGGTGTTTAAATGTAGTTTTTATTCTTCAATCAAGAGTTTATTTTAAAATAGTGCTGGTATGTACTATTTACTCTGAAACAGAAAAGAGATGAAGATTTCTGTTTGTAAGAGGAAAATGATTTTAGCAACCGTTACTAAAATCGATGGCTGTTTCCACACAGGACTGTTGAGAGGAATTAACTTCAGTTGGGGGAAACAGTGAGCAGACTTTTGCTGCTTGAGGTATGACACATTTCTAACAAGACGTGGTAATGCTGGAAGCTGTCATTTTCCCTATGGGATCCGGTAAGCCATTTTTATTAAATGAGAATAAAGGGCTTCACAAGGGCTTTAAAGACTGGTAGACATTTTTCTGGGCTAAAACGATTGATTTATAAGCATTTTTAATACTTCATAGCTTTGAGGAGTTATTTTATTCTTGGGAATTATGTAAAATAACCGGCAGGCACTGTATTGGACACCTTTTTCACTAAGGGCCTTCTCTAATCATAGGCAGAGCCT
>NC_069504.1:646961403-646966403 GCF_027579735.1 Bombina bombina
TTCCCAAAACTCCAATCTTACTGCTGGCAAAGGATACAATTTTTTAAACCTTAAAGAAGGGATAAAAGGAGTACCAGGCCTATTCCATTCCTTAGAAATCATATCAGAAATAGCATCAGGAACTGGAAAAACCTCTGGAGTAACCACACGAGGTTTATAAACAGAATTTAAACGTTTACTAGTTTTAGTATCAAGAGGACTAGTTTCCTCAATATCCAAAGTAATCAACACCTCTTTTAACAAGGAACGAATATACGCCATTTTAAATAGATAAGTAGATTTGTCAGTGTCAATATCTGAGGTAGGATCTTCTGAATCAGATAGATCCTCATCAGAGGAGGATAATTCAGTATGTTGTCGGTCATTTGAAATTTCAGCAACTTTATGAGAAGTTTTAAAAGACCTTTTATGTTTATTAGAAGGCAGAATAGCAGACAAAGCCTTCTGAATCGCATCAGCAATAAAATCTTTTATATTCACAGGGATATCATGTACATTAGATGTTGAAGGAACAACAGGCATTGTACTAGTACTGATGGATACATTCTCTGCATGTAAAAGCTTATGACAACTATTGCATACCACAGCTGGAGATATAATCTCCACAAATTTACAACAGATACTTAGCTTTGGTAGAACTGTTATCAAGCAGCAGGGTTCCAACAGTGGTTTCTGAAACAGGATCAGATTGAGACATCTTGCAAATGTAAGAGAAAAAGAAACATATAAAGCAAAATTATCAATTTCCTTATATGGCAGATTCAGGAATGGGAACAAAATGCAAACAGCATAGCCCTCTGAACATAGAAAAAAAATGCAAGAGGCATATAGGAAATGGGGTTTCAAATAATGAAATTTGGCGCCAAGTATGACGCACAACGCAAAATGAAATATTTTTTTTTGCCACTAACAACATCCGAAAATGACACACTCGCGTCATTGCAGACGCAACCTTGTGCAAGGAAATTCGGTGTCAACTAAGACGCTGGAAATGATGAATTTGCGTCATCGGACGTACCTTCGCGCAAAAAAAAATTTGCGCAAAAAATTACGCAATAAACATCAGCATTTTGTGACCTCGCGAGCCTAATTTTGCCTGCGAATATTTAATGAAAAAGCAGTCTATTCGAAAAAAGACTATACCCCAGGTAAGAGAGATATTTTCCTGAATATGGAATAAGGAAATATACATAAACTTGACTTATGGCAAATATAAGTACAATACATATATTTAGAACTTTATATTAATACATAAAGTGCCAAACCATAGCTGAGAGTGTCTTAAAGGACCAGTCAATAGAGTAGATTTGCATAATCAACAAATGCAAGATAACAAGACAATGCAATAGCACTTTGTCTGAACTTCAAATGAGTAGTAGATTTTTTTTTTCTGACAATTTTAAAAGTTGTCTTTTTCCACTCCCCCTGTACCATGTGACAGCCATCAGCCAATCACAAATGCATACACGTACCATGTGACAGCCATCAGTCATTCACAAAGGCATACACACTTATTCTTGCACATGCTCAGTAGGCGCTGGGGACTCAAAAAGTTTAAATATAAAAATACTGTGCACATTTAGTTAATGGAAGTAAATTGGAAACCTGTTTAAAATGACATGCTTTATCTGAATAATGAAAGTTTAAAGGGACAGTCAACCATAGAATTGTTATTGTTTTAAAAGATAGATAATCCCTTTATTACCCATTCCCCAGTTTTGCATAACCAACACAGCTATAATAATACACTTTTTATCTCTGTGATTACCTTGTATCTAGGAACCTTCTTCCAGCCCCTGATCACATGACTGTGAATGTTTATGATCTATTGTCTTAAATTTAACATTGTATTGTGCTAGATCTTAAATAACTTTCTGTGCCTGAACACAGTGTTATCTATATGGCCCACGTGTACTTTCTGTCTCTTTGTGTTGAAAAGAGATTTAAAAAGCATGTGATAAGAGGCAGCCCTCAAAGGCTTAGAAATTAGCATATGAGCCTACCTAGGTTTACTTTAAACTAAGAATACCAAGAGAAAAAAGTAAATTGGAAAGTCGATTCAAATTAAAATTCCTATCTGAATAATGAAAGTTTAATTTATACTTGACTGTCCCTTTAATTTTGATTGCGTGTCCCTTATGAAAACATACTTACTGAAAGACACCCATCCACATATAGCATATAGCCAAACCAGTACTGAAACAGTTATCAGTAGAGGTAATGGAATATGAGAGTATATTGTCGATCTGAAAAAGGGAGGTAGGAGATGAATCTCTATGACCCGCGAGGAAAACCATAGAATTCAATAGGTGATACTCCCTTCACATCCCTCTGACATTCACTGTACTCTGAGAGGAAACAAGCTTCAAAATGCTGAGAAGCGCATGTCACAGAAGAAAATCAAGCACAAACTTACTTCACCACCTCCATAGGGAGGCAAAGTTTGTAAAACTGAATTGTGGGTGTGGTGAGGTGTGTATTTATAGGCATTTTGAGGTTTGGGAAACTTTGCCCCTCCTGGTAGGAATGTATATCCCATACGTCACTAGCTCATGGACTCTTGCTAATTACATGAAAGAAATGGTAAATTGTATGTTATACTGTTGTAATGTGTTTACAAAAAAAAAAAATTATTTTTTAAAAAAGCACACAGAATGGCACGTCCTGGATACTGGTGCTTTGCATTCTGTTGTGTAAGCTTGTCTGAAAGGCAAGCAATGGAGTATACCAACCATATCCTGTCTAGGCTTAAAGATCTCAGAGTTAAAGCTAACAGTATTATCCTTTTTTTTTTTTTAATGTTGCAAAGTATTACAGCCCCAGCATAAAGTTGACTTTTGTGTACCTTTTAAATATTGGCTACACAAGATTTCGGAAGCTATGACCAAGAGAAAATTTTCAGGCCTTGTAAAATGCAAAGAAGCTGAAATTAGTGCACAACCAAATGGAAGAAATGTCTTCATTAAGTGAACGCCAAATACCTTGGAAAATAGAAAACTTGTTCTAACTTTTGGGAAAACTTCCTTTCAGCTCGTAACACTTTAACTTCTACGCTAAAATTCATTTTTCTCTTGTGATTTCTAAATCTATAATTTTCTCCAACATAGGTGTGTCCGGTCCACGGCGTCATCCTTACTTGTGGGATATTCTCTTCCCCAACAGGAAATGGCAAAGAGCCCAGCAAAGCTGGTCACATGATCCCTCCTAGGCTCCGCCTACCCCAGTCATTCTCTTTGCCGTTGTACAGGCAACATCTCCACGGAGATGGCTTAGAGTTTTTTAGTGTTTAACTTTTGGAAGCTACCTTTGAGACGAGACCTTCTTGTTCAGGGTCCGTTCGAACATCCGAACCTGGTTTCACTCCAGCTGACTGCTTGGAGATTGAACGCTTGATCTTATCGAAGCGAGGGTTCTCAGATTCTGTTATCGATACTCTTGTTCAGGCCAGAAAGCCTGTAACTAGAAAGATTTACCACAAAATTTGGAAAAAATATATCTGTTGGTGTGAATCTAAAGGATTCCCTTGGGACAAGGTTAAGATTCCTAAGATTCTATCCTTCCTTCAAGAAGGATTGGAAAAGGGATTATCTGCAAGTTCCCTGAAGGGACAGATTTCTGCCTTGTCTGTGTTACTTCACAAAAAGCTGGCAGCTGTGCCAGATGTTCAAGCCTTTGTTCAGGCTCTGGTTAGAATTAAGCCTGTTTACAAACCTTTGACTCCTCCTTGGAGTCTCAATTTAGTTCTTTCAGTTCTTCAGGGGGTTCCGTTTGAACCCTTACATTCCGTTGATATTAAGTTATTATCTTGGAAAGTTTTGTTTTTAGTTGCAATCTCTTCTG
This sequence comes from Bombina bombina, assembly GCF_027579735.1. NCBI lineage: Eukaryota > Metazoa > Chordata > Amphibia > Anura > Bombinatoridae > Bombina > Bombina bombina. The sequence goes on from NC_069504.1 coordinate 646,965,244, forward strand.
CTAGAAGAGTTTCAGAATTATCTGCTCTGCAGTGTTCTCCTCCTTATCTGGTGTTCCATGCAGATAAGGTGGTTTTACGTACTAAACCTGGTTTTCTTCCAAAAGTTGTTTCTAACAAAAACATTAACCAGGAGATTATCGTACCTTCTCTGTGTCCGAAACCAGTTTCAAAGAAGGAACGTTTGTTGCACAATTTGGATGTTGTTCGCGCTCTAAAATTCTATTTAGATGCTACAAAGGATTTTAGACAAACATCTTCCTTGTTTGTTGTTTATTCTGGTAAAAGGAGAGGTCAAAAAGCAACTTCTACCTCTCTCTCTTTTTGGATTAAAAGCATCATCAGATTGGCTTACGAGACTGCCGGACGGCAGCCTCCCGAAAGAATCACAGCTCATTCCACTAGGGCTGTGGCTTCCACATGGGCCTTCAAGAACGAGGCTTCTGTTGATCAGATATGTAGGGCAGCGACTTGGTCTTCACTGCACACTTTTACCAAATTTTACAAGTTTGATACTTTTGCTTCTTCTGAGGCTATTTTTGGGAGAAAGGTTTTGCAAGCCGTGGTGCCTTCCATTTAGGTGACCTGATTTGCTCCCTCCCTTCATCCGTGTCCTAAAGCTTTGGTATTGGTTCCCACAAGTAAGGATGACGCCGTGGACCGGACACACCTATGTTGGAGAAAACAGAATTTATGTTTACCTGATAAATTACTTTCTCCAACGGTGTGTCCGGTCCACGGCCCGCCCTGGTTTTTTAATCAGGTCTGATAATTTATTTTCTTTAACTACAGTCACCACGGTATCATATGGTTTCTCCTATGCAAATATTCCTCCTTAACGTCGGTCGAATGACTGGGGTAGGCGGAGCCTAGGAGGGATCATGTGACCAGCTTTGCTGGGCTCTTTGCCATTTCCTGTTGGGGAAGAGAATATCCCACAAGTAAGGATGACGCCGTGGACCGGACACACCGTTGGAGAAAGTAATTTATCAGGTAAACATAAATTCTGTTTTTTTGTTAATTTGGTACTGCTTTTCATGCAAATATAGAAAATAAATGATATTTGGCTATTTTTTTCCCTCTTAACTTCAGTGTTTTTTGTTTGTTTTGGTTTTTAAAAATAGCAGGATGTATCTCCTTTTTCTCTCTTTCTCGTTCTATC
>NC_069504.1:646968903-647056403 GCF_027579735.1 Bombina bombina
TCTAAAAAGTATGAGTTAGATACACTGACTGACATTTTTTTATTGGGGATTGACATACTGGTTATTTTCTACTTTACTCCACTTTTTTATCTTACATATTAAAATTATATCTTCAAATCTAGGGTGACTTTCTTTCATGTAATTAACAAGAGTCCATGAGCTAGTGACGTATGGGATATACATTCCTACCAGGAGGGGCAAAGTTTCCCAAACCTTAAAATGCCTATAAATACACCCCTCACCACACCCACAAATCAGTTTTACAAACTTTGCCTCCAAGGGAGGTGGTGAAGTAAGTTTGTGCTAGATTCTACGTTGATATGCGCTCCGCAGCAAGTTGGAGCCCGGTTTTCCTCTCAGCGTGCAGTGAATGTCAGAGGGATGTGAAGAGAGTATTGCCTATTGAATGCAGTGATCTCCTTCTACGGGGTCTATTTCATAAGGTTCTCTGTTATCGGTCGTAGAGATTCATCTCTTACCTCCCTTTTCAGATCGACGATATACTCTTATATTTACCATTTCCTCTACTGATTCTCGTTTCAGTACTGGTTTGGCTTTCTACAAACATGTAGATGAGTGTCCTGGGGTAAGTAAGTCTTATTTTCTGTGACACTCTAAGCTATGGTTGGGCACTTTATTTATAAAGTTCTAAATATATGTATTCAAACATTTATTTGCCTTGACTCAGAATGTTCAACTTTCCTTATTTCCAGACAGTCAGTTTCATATTTGGGATTATGCATTGAATTATCATATTTTTTCTTACCTCAAAAATTTGACTTTTTTCCCTGTGGGCTGTTAGGCTCGCGGGGGCTGAAAATGCTTCATTTTATTGCGTCATTCTTGGCGCGGACTTTTTTGGCGCAAAAATTATTTTCCGTTTCCGGCGTCATACGTGTCGCCGGAAGTTGCGTCATTTTTTGACGTTATTTTGCGTCAAAGATGTCGGCGTTCCGGATGTGGCGTCATTTTTGGCGCCAAAAGCATTTAGGCGCCAAATAATGTGGGCGTCTTTTTTGGCGCTAAAAAATATGGGCGTCATTTTTTGTCTCCACATTATTTAAGTCTCATTATTTATTGCTTCTGGTTGCTAGAAGCTTGTTCACTGGCATTTTTTTCCCATTCCTGAAACTGTCATTTAAGGAATTTGATCAATTTTGCTTTATATGTTGTTTTTTTCTTTTACATATTGCAAGATGTTCCACGTTGCAACTGAGTCAGAAGTTACTACAGGAAAATCACTGCACAGTGCTGGAGCTACCAAGCTAAGTCTGCTATAAACTTTTGGTATCTGTTTCTCCAGCTGTTATTTGTATTGCATGTCATGTCAAACTTATTAATGCAGATAAAATTTCCTTTAGTACTGTTACATTACCTGTTGCTGTCCGTCAACATCTAATTTTCAGAGTGTTCCTGATAACATAAGAGATTTTATTTTTTAAATCCATTAAGAAGGCTATGTCTGTTATTTCTCCTTCTAGTATACATAAAAGTCTTTTAAAACTTCTCTTTTTTTCAGATGAATTTTTAAATGAACATCATCATTCTGATACTGATAATGGTTCTTCTGGTTCAGAGGTTTCTGTCTCAGAGGTTGATGCTGATAAATCTTTGTATTTGTTCAAGATGGAATTTATTCGTTCTTTACTTAAAGAAGTGTTATTTGCATTAGAAATAGAGGATTCTGGTCCTCTTGATACTAAATGTAAACGTTTAAATAAGGTTTTTAAATCTCCTGTAGTTATTCCAGAAGTGTTTTATCTCCCTGATGCTATTTCTGAAGTAATTTCCAGGGAATGGAATAATTTGGGTAATTTATTTACTCCTTCTAGACGTTTAAGCAAATTATATCCTGTGCCATCTGACAGATTAGAGTTTGTTGGGACAAAAATCCCTAAGGTTATGGGGCTGTCTCTACTCCTGCTAATGTACTACTATTCCTATGGCAGATAGTTCTTCATTTAAGGATCCTTTAGATAGGAAAATTGAATCCTTTCTAAGAAAAGCTTACTTATGTTCAGGTAATCTTCTTAGACCTGCTATATTTTTAGCGGATGTTGCTGCAGCTTCAACTTTTTTGGTTAGAAGCTTTAGCGCAACAAGTAACAGATCATAATTTTATAGCATTATTATTATTCTATATCATGCTAATAATTTTATTGATGATACCATCTTTTGATATCATTAGAGTTGATGTCAGGTATATGTCTCTAGCTATTTTAGCTAGAAAAGCTTTATGGATTAAACTTGGAATGCTGACATGTCTTCTAAGTCAACTTTGCTTTCCCTTTCTTTCCAGGGTAAATAATCATTTCGTTCCTTTCCTCACAACAAGGAACAAAAGCCTGATCCTTCATCCTCAGGAGCGGTATCAGTTTGGAAACTATTTCCAGTTTGGAATATATCCAAGCCTTATAGAAACCTATAGCCAGCTCCTAAGTACCTATGAAGGTGCGGCCCTTATTCCAGCTCAGCTGGTATGGGGCAGATTACGTTTTCTTCAAAGAAATTTGGATCAATTCCGTTCTTAATCTCTGGTTTCAGAAACATTGTTTCAGAAAGGTACAGAATTGGCTTCAAGTTAAGGCCTCCTGCTAAGAGATTCTTTTCTTTCCTGTGTCCCAATTGACACAGCAAGGCTCAGCATTTCTGAAATGTGTTTCAGATCTAGAGTTGGCTGGAGTATTTATGCCAGTTCCAGTTCTGGAACAGGGGCTGGGGTTTTATTTTATCTCTTCATTGTACCAAAGAAGGTCAATTCCTTCAGACCAGTTCTGGATCTATCATTATTGAATCGTTATGTTAGGATACCAACATTCAAGATGGTTACTGTAGGACTATCCTGCCTTTTGTTTAGCAAGGGCATTATATGTCTACAATAGATTTACAGGATGTGTATCTGCATATTCCGATTCATCCAGATCACTTTTAGTGTCTGAGATTCTCTTTTTAGACAAGCATTACCAGTTTTGTGGCTCTACTATTTGGCCTAGCCTCAGTTCCAAGAATTTTTTTCAAAGGTTCTCGGTGCCATTCTTTCTGTAATCAGAGAATAGGGTTTTGGTATTTCCTTATTTGGACGATATCTTGGTACTTGCTCAGTCTTCTCATTTTCGAAGAATCTCATACGAATCGACTTGTGTTGTTTCTTCAAGTTCATGGTTGGAGGATCAATTTACCAATCAGTTTATTGATTCCTCAGACAAGGGTAACCTTTTTAGGTTTCTAGATAAATTCAGTGTCTATGACTCTGTCCTTGTCAGACAAGAGAAGTTTAACATTGATATCAGCTTGTCAAAACCTTCAGTCACAATCATTCCCTTTGGTAGCCTTATGCATGGAAATGTTGGATCTTAGGACTGCCGCATCAGATGCGATCTCCTTTGCTCGTTTTCACATGCGACCTCTTCAGCTCTGTATGCTGAACCAATGGTGCAGGGATTACTCAAAGATATCTCAATTAATATCTTTAAACCGATTTTACGACACTCTCTGACATGGTGGACAGATCACCATCGTTTAGTTCAGGGGGCTTCTTTGTTCTTCCGACCTGGACTATAATCTCAACAGATACGAGTCTTACAGGTTGGGGAGCTGTGTGGGGGTATCTGACGGCACAAGGGGTTTGGGAATCTCAGGAGGTGAGATTTCCGATCAATATTTTGGAACCCCGTGCAATTTTCAGAGCTCTTCAGTCTTGGCCTCTTCTGAAGAGAGAGTTGTTCATTATTTTCAGATAAGACATTGTCTCAACTGTGGCATACATCAATCATCAAGGAGGGACTCACAGTCCTCTGGCTATGAAAGAAGTATCTTGAATTTTGGTTTGGGCGGAATCCAGCTCCTGTCTAATCTCTGCGGTTTTTATCCCAGGTATGGACAATTGGAAAGCGGATTATCTCAGTCGCCAAACGTTGCATCCGGGCGAATGGTCTCTTCACCCAGAGGTATTTCTTCAGATTGTTCAAATGTGGGAACTTCCAGAAATAGTTCTGATGGCTTCCCATCTAAACAAGAAACTTCCCAGGTTTCTGTCCAGATCCCGGGATCCTCAGGCGGAGGCAGTGGATGCATTTTCACTTCCTTGGAAGTATCATCCTGCCTATATCTTCCGCCTCTAGTTCTTCTTCCAAGAGTAATCTCCAAGATTCTGAAGGAATGCTCGTTTGTTCTGCTGGTAGCTCCGGCATGGCCTCACAGGTTTTGGTATGCGGATCTTGTCCGGATGGCCTCTTGCCAACCGTGGACTCTTCCGTTAAGACCAGACCTTTTGTCTCAAGGTCCTTTTTTCCATCAGGATCTGAAATCCTTAAATTTAAAGGTATGGAGATTGAACGCTTGATTCTTGGTCAAAGAGGTTTCTCTGACTCTGTGATTAATACTATGTTACAGGCTCGTACATCTGTATCCAGAGAGATATATTATAGAGTCTGGAAGACTTATATTTCTTGGTGTCTTTCTCATCATTTTTCTTGGCATTCTTTTAGAATACCGAGAATATTACAATTTCTTCAGGATGGTTTAGATAAGGGTTTGTCCGCAAGTTCCTTGAAAGGTCAAATCTCTGCTCTTTCTGTTCTTTTTCACAGAAAGATTGCTATTCTTCCTGATATTCATTGTTTTGTACAAGCTTTGGTTTGTATAAAGCCTGTCATTAAGTCAATTTCTCCTCCTTGGAGTTTGAATTTGGTTCTGGGGGCTCTTCAAGCTCCTCCATTTGAACCTATGCATTCATTGGATATTAATTACTTTCTTGGAAAGTTTTGTTCCTTTTGGCCATCTCTTCTGCCAGAAGAGTTTCTGAATTATCTGCTCTTTCTTATGAGTCTCCTTTTCTGATTCTTCATCAGGATAAGGCGGTGTTGCGAACTTCTTTTGAATTTTTACCTAAAGTTGTGAATTCCAACAACATTAGTAGAGAAATTGTGGTTCCTTCATTATGTCCTAATCCTAAGAATTCTAAGGAGAAATCGTTGCATTCTTTGGATGTTGTTAGAGCTTTGAAATATTATGTTGAAGCTACAAAATCTTTCTGTAAGACTTCTAGTCTATTTGTTATCTTTTCCGGTTCTAGGAAAGGCCAGAAAGCTTCTGCCATTTCTTTGGCATCTTGGTTGAAATCTTTAATTCATCTTGCCTATGTTGAGTCGGGTAAAATTCCGCCTCAGAGAATTACAGCTCATTCTACTAGGTCAGTATCTACTTCCTGGGCGTTTAGGAATGAAGCTTCGGTTGACCAGATCTGCAAAGCAGCAACTTGGTCCTCTTTGCATACTTTTACTAAATTCTACCATTTTGATGTATTTTCTTCTTCTGAAGCAGTTTTTGGTAGAAAAGTTCTTCAGGCAGCGGTTTCAGTTTGAATCTTCTGCTTATGTTTTTTGTTAAACTTTATTTTGGGTGTGGATTATTTTCAGCAGGAATTGGCTGTCTTTATTTTATCCCTCCCTCTCTAGTGACTCTTGTGTGGAAAGATCCACATCTTGGGTAGTCATTATCCCATACGTCACTAGCTCATGGACTCTTGTTAATTACATGAAAGAAAACATAATTTATGTAAGAACTTACCTGATAAATTCATTTCTTTCATATTAACAAGAGTCCATGAGGCCCACCCTTTTTTGGGGTGGTTATGATTTTTTTGTATAAAGCACAATTATTCCAATTCCTTATTTTATATGCTTCGCACTTTTTTTCTTATCACCCCACTTCTTGGCTATTCGTTAAACTGATTTGTGGGTGTGGTGAGGGGTGTATTTATAGGCATTTTAAGGTTTGAGAAACTTTGCCCCTCCTGGTAGGAATGTATATCCCATACGTCACTAGCTCATGGACTCTTGTTAATATGAAAGAAATGAATTTATCAGGTAAGTTCTTACATAAATTATGTTTTTTTAGCTTTATATAACTTCAGATGTGTTCAGAACTCTTCTAAAATTAGACTATTGCATTAAGCTCACAAACTGTAATCTGAATTCTTGTATAAACTTCATACTCTTTCGAAAAACAGACCATTATGTAATGCCTTTGCTACAGACAATTTGTAGTTTCAAATACGTACTAAAGAAACCAGAGCACTGAGACATAAAACTTCCCAAACTAAATGTTTCCCTAAGATGTTGTACCTTTTTTATACATATTGGTGCATTGCAGAAGGTGCAATACTAACATACAGTATATATGTTTGGTAAGGTCTCACTATTTCAGTTCATGCAAGCATCAAAAGCTGAAGATAAGCAGACTGTTTCTTCTATAATTAATATTCAATCCAAATGAGATGCACCATATACATTTGTCTAATATTGTTTTTCAATTATTTTAGTATTGCATCCTTTAATGGAAGGGACAGTGTTTAATTACTTTTTAAACTAAAAAAAATATTGAAAATGGCTTTGTCATCATTCACACATTTCTACATATTTTAGTTTAAATCATTTTTATTAACGCTTTTTGTTTAAGGTACAATACATCGTCATTCTTTGTGAATGGATACAGATGTTTTACATCATTTGTTTGAACGGCTCGATACCTAAATTAACAAGGAATATTAGTTATCCAATCTTTTTATAAGTTCCCATAAGAGTCCATAGTAGTTCTTATTCAGCTTACACAAACATGCAGTATTTGACTCTTGCGATTATCTCCCTGAGTTACACCAACTTAGCTTCAAGAATGTAGATATGAATCTGGGAGAGAATGACTTTATGCCATGTGAATGTACCATTAGGGGTGTAAAAACTTGGAAAATAAAAAATATAATAAAACATAAACTGGATGTCAAAGACAGAGTTTACTTTAAAAGTTGATAAGCTTGTCATGTAGGAAGCCCCCCTACAGCCCTCATAACCATTAAAACTCTAAATCCGATACCCATTGGAAACACATCTATCCAGAGTAACAAGACCCATTTCTAAGGTTCCAATAATACCACACTTCCTCGTTGGCTTCCTTGGTACCAAGAGACCAAGATGCTGACTTATACATAGTATATATGTGTTGGATTTTATTTTTAACTTCTATACATGGGGGAGCACCTACCATCCAAAATTTTGTTATACACGATCTTGTTACCGTACACAAAATTCTAATAAAAGGCATTAATGGGTTTATTGTACCTCTGAATATATTCATGAAGGATGCGTTAAGGAAAAATTAAAGGATTTGTGGCATTGAAGCCAAGTGCTGAATTACACACTGCATAAATATTAGTGAATAGGAAAAAGAAAAATAACACTTTATTAAACATATATGAACAAACGAACAGTATCAAATTGGATCAATATTAAAATGGGTATGTGTCAACCATTCCTATATAATGAAATATTAGGTGATCTAACTAATTAATTAAAAACAATAGGCTTAAAAAATGGGCTGTGTGGTCTAATTGTGATCCCATGAGACTGTGAGAAGAAAATGGAGAACCAGAATAATGAAGTGTACGGTATAGGGCACAAAAAGATCATACAATGCACACAGAACTATGCGCTCAAAGGCGTGAGATGGTGCAACACTGTGTCATTTGTGTATTTGTTTGACTAGCAAACGTTGGAGTAACTTTGAGAATAACATAGTCACATTTATAATATGAATACGGTACATAGAAATTGATCCCACTATGTGTGTAAGGTGTTTCTAGACACAGGGCAATTAGCTAGAAATCAGCTGACTGGGTTCAATCCCAGCAGTACGCAGGTGGGAGGACGCCTTTGAGCGCATAGTTCTGTGTGCATTGTATGATATGTAGTTGGATCACCTAATATTTCATTATATAGGAATGGTTGACACATACCCATTTTCCTATATATGTTTATATGTACCTATTTCCTTACAACCCCTGTAACATAACCTGGATTTGTTTAGGGTCATATACGATGTTCGCAGAGGGGTCAGGTACCATCTAAATATAGTTTTTAGGGAATTTTCTTTTAGGTCTGCATTCAAGAGACCCCCAGAGGCCAAATTGAAAATATTGTCCCATGTTTCTTTGTCCAGGCAGGTCTCTAGTTCCATTTCCCATCTAAGCATAGCTAAGTTTTTGGAAGTGTCTCCATTTTTTTGAATTGCAATATATAATCTAGTTATGGCGTGTTTAGGTCTGGTACATTCTGTACAGATAAGCTCCAAAATGATCTTAGTCTTGCTTGCACTTGTTTTAATATATTTATTTAGTGAGGAGAATATTTGCAGGTATAAATACCAATGCAATTCAACTGGGGCTATTTTTTCCTGTAATTGGGAGAATGTCAGTATTTTATTGTGTATTAGAATATCTGCAACTCGATATAGGCCTTTATTTTCCCATTTGGCAATTCCACTCCCAAACTCCCTCCCCAGCAGGTATCTAATTGGCAGAAGGGTAGATCCGATTGGCCACAGTCCCTTTTTTAAAGCAAATTCAGACAAGGTATACCTTGTGGTATCTGTCACAGGAGACCCACCCCTCTTTGGTTGACAAGATAATGACCTTGAGTCCGAAATGATTGTATTGTGTGCATCCCATCCCCCCATATCTGACTATTTTAATCCAACTTGCATCCCTTTTTGATCTGCAGATTAAAGCATTTTGAGCCAATCTTGCCGTTCTATAGTATTCCAGTAAATTATTTATTCCCAAGCCTCCTAAGGTTCTGTGCTTTGCCATTATTGTATTGGATATTCTAGCTGTTTTTTCCCTCTAAGAAATGTCAAAATTTCAGACTGTATGGCTGTCAATTTGGGGTATATGATTTTAATTGGGAGGGCTCTAAAAAGATAAAAAAGGCGTGGTAGTATATTCATCTTGATCACGGACATCCTCCCCATCCACGAGGAGTTACATCTTCAATTTTGAAGATCTTTCCTAATAGATCTGTAAAGTGGGGTGTAATTAAATTTATATAGATGCTGTGTTTGGGCTGTTAGATTTATTCCCAAATATTTTAGGGACTGTTTGACTTGTTGAAAGTTAAAATTAATATCTTGTAATTTTTTTTGTTTGGGGGGGTTCTATAGGTAACATTTCGCATGTATCTAGATTTACCCGATATTCTGAGATCTTAGAGAATTTGTCCAGCACCTCATATAAGTTAGGTAAAGAAATGAGTGGCTTGGTAATGGTGAGTAAAATATTGTCTGCAAAAAGTGTCAGCTTATATTCCGTATCCTTTGTAACTACCCCCCAAGATATCTGGGTTGGATCTAATTCTGGCCGCTAACGGTTTGATACATAACGCAAACAGAAGAGGAGACAGAGAGCACCCCTGTTTCGTACCATTTCAAATTGGGAACAATTTAGATTTATAACCCACCAACGACACTTGTGCAGTCGTGAGTCATATATTGCCTTTAAGGCATTAATGAATGGGCCATCAAAGTCATCTGCATGTATTGCCAGTCTACCCTATCAAACGCCTTCTCCGCATCCAGCGCTAGAAGCAGAGAAGGCGTTCGCGACTCATTCAGAAAGTGTATGATATTTAATAGGCGTCTTATATTATCTGGGGCCTCTCTATCTTTAATAAAACCCACCTGATCCCAATGAATCAGGTCAGGCAGAATATTTTTAAGTCTATTGGCCAAAATTTTAGCAAAAATCTTTAAGTCCTGATTGATGAGGGAAATCGGGCGGTAATTGGCACACTTTTTAGGATATTTACCTGGTTTAGGTATGACTACAATTCTGGCCTGCAATAATTCAGTAGAAATTGTATATCCCTCCATGACATAATTGCAAAATTTGGTTAAATGAGGTATAAGGTTATCCCTAAAAAATTTGTAGTATTCCCCAGGAAAGCCATCAGGACCCACCGCCTTTCCTGGTTTAAGAGTTTTAACAGCCAATACCACTTCCACCTTTGATATAGGGGCATTTAGAGCTTGTTTGCCCTCTTCCGATAAAGATGCTAGGGAGGTATAACACAAACATTTATTTGTAATGTTTTCCACTTCAGGTGTATGACTAACTTTTTGTCCATTATATAGCTCCCCATAATAATTGCAAAAGTGTCCACTATTTCTCTTGTAAGGTTTATCCAGTCCACGGATCATCCATTACTTGTGGGATATTCTCCTTCCCAACAGGAAGTTGCAAGAGGACACCCACAGCAGAGCTGCTATATAGCTCCTCCCCTAACTGCCATATCCAGTCATTCTCTTGCAACTCTCAACAAAGATGGAGGTAGTAAGAGGAGAGTGGTAAAATATAGTTAGTTTTTTACTATGGACAGAGAAGAGGTCAAAAGGCTTCCGTAACCTCTTTCTTTTTGGCTAAGAAGCATAATCCGCTTAGCCTATGAGACTGCTGGACAGCAGCCTCCTGAAAGGATTACAGCTCATTCTACTAGAGCTGTGGCTTCCACTTGGGCCTTTAAAAATGAGGCTTCTGTTGAACAGATTTGCAAGGCGGCGACTTGGTCTTCGCTTCATACTTTTTCCAAATTCTACAAATTTGATACTTTTGCTTCTTCGGAGGCTATTTTTGGGAGAAAGGTTTTACAGGCAGTGGTACCTTCCGTTTAAGTACCTGCCTTGTCCCTCCCTTCATCCGTGTACTTTGGTATTGGTATCCCACAAGTAATGGATGATCCGTGGACTGGATACACCTTACAAGAGAAAACACAATTTATGCTTACCTGATAAATTTATTTCTCTTGTGGTGTATCCAGTCCACGGCCCGCCCTGTCATTTTAAGGCAGGTCAAAATTTTAGATTAAACTACAGTCACCACTGCACCCTATGGTTTCTCCTTTCTCGGCTTGTTTCGGTTGAATGACTGGATATGGCAGTTAGGGGAGGAGCTATATAGCAGCTCTGCCGTGGGTGTCCTCTTGCAACTTCCTGTTGGGAAGGAGAATATCCCACAAGTAATGGATGATCCGTGGACTGGATACACCACATGAGAAATAAATTTATCAGGTAAGCATAAATTGTGTTTTCCTGTGGGTTGGAAGTAAGTGGTTCTCAATAAGTGAAATGGCGGCTGTTTCTCTTGTAAGATGTATCGAGTCCACGGATTCATCCATTACTTGTGGGATATTCTCCTTCCCAACAGGAAGTGGCAAAGAGAGCACCCACAAGCAGAGCTGCCTATATAGCTCCCCCCTTAACTCCACCCCCCAGTCATTCTCTTTGCCAACTCTAACTGATAGGAAATGGTAATGAGTGTGGTGACAAAATTCTACTTACAAGCAACTAAAGATTTCCGTCACACATCTTCATTGTTGTTTATTCTGGTAAACGGAAAGGTCAAAGGGCTACGGCTACCTCTCTTTTTGGCTGAGAGGCATCATCCGTTTGGCTTATGAGACTGCTGGACAGCAGCCTCCTGAAAGAATTACTGCTCATTCTACTAGAGCTGTGGCTTCCACATGGGCTTTTAAAAATGACACCTCTGTTGAACAGATTTGTAAGGCGGCGACTTGGTCTTCGCTTCATACTTTTTACAAATTTGATACTCTTGCTTCTTCAGAGGCTATTTTTGGGAGAAAGGTTCTTCAAGCAGTGGTGCCTTCTGTTTAAAGGTCCCTGTCTTGTCCCTCCCTTCATCCGTGTCCTAAAGCTTTGGTATTGGTATCCCACAAGTAATGGATGAATCCGTGGACTCGATACATCTTACAAGAGAAAACATAATTTCTCTTGTAAGGTGTATCCAGTCCACGGGTTCATCCATTACTTGTGGGATATTATCCTTCCCAACAGGAAGTTGCAAGAGGACACCCACAGCAGAGCTGTCTATATAGCTCCTCCCCTAACTGCCATATCCAGTCATTCTCTTGCAACTCTCGACAAGAAAGGAAGTATCAAGACATATGTGGTGACCTTCAATCAAGAGTTTGTTATTTTTAAACGGTACCGGCGTTGTACTGTTTTACTCTCAGGCAGAAATTAGAAGAAGAATTCTGCCTGGAGGTTTGATGATCTTAGCGGTTTGTAACTAAGGTCCATTGCTGTTCTCACACATAACTGAAGAATATGGGAAACCTGCAGATGGGGGAACGGTCTGCAGATTACCTGCTTTGAGGTATGTTCAGTATTTTTATTTCTAGAGAGATGAATAAGTTCTAGAAAATGCTGACAGAGCCTTGTGTATTTGAGGTAAGCCTGATGCAGTGATTTAACAGCGACTGGGATCATGCTTACAAAACAGGGTAATACTCATGTTAATATTCATATTACTTAGTGACAAAACGTTTACATGATTTAAAAATAGGACGTTTTTTTCTCTGAGGGAGATAAGTCTTTATTTGAGGCCTAGTTTCCACATGGCTAGTTAGATACTCCCAGGAGTATTTTCTTAAGGCCTCTCTGACATCCAGTACATGGTGGGAGGGGCCTATTTTAGCGCTCTAACTGCACAGTTTTAATTCAGACTGAGACATCCAGCTTCCCTAGAGGAGTCCTCTGGCATCTGAGGATCATTTCAAAGGGGTTATTTCTGCACAAAATCGTATTTGAGGGCAGGTAAGAGCTGCCCTCAAATACGTGCTCAATTGCTCAATTGACTTATAACGTTTTTAAATCCGGTTTGGGGCCTAAGGGGTTAATCATCCATTTGCAAGTGGGTGCAATGTTGCTTTAGTCCCTTACTCACACTGTAAAAATTTCAAAGAATTTACTGTATTTTTAAACTGTTTTGCCGTTTAGGTGCTAGTTTTTTTCTCTTAAAGGCACAGTAACGTTTTTGTTTAATTGCTGTTTCACCTTTATTAAAGTGTTTTCCAAGCTTGCTTGTCTCATTACTAGTCTGTTAAACATGTCTGACATAGAGGAAACTCCTTGTTTAATATGTTTGGAAGCCATGGTGGAACCCCCTCTTAGAATGTGTACCAAATGTACTGAAATTTCTATAAACTATAAAGACCATATTATGGTGCTTAAAGATTTATCTCCAGGGGATTCTCTGACCGAAAAGAGGGAGATTATGCCATCTAACTCTCCCCATGTGTCAGAACCTATAACTCCCGCTCAAGTGACGCCAAGTACATCTAGCGCGTCTAATTCTTTTACCTTACAGGACATGGCGGCAGTTATGAATGCTACCCTCTCAGAGGTATTCTCCAAACTGCCAGGGCTACAAGGAAAGCGAGACAGCTTTGGGGCTAGAACTAATACAGAGCTTTCTAACGCTTTAAGGCCTGTGTCCGATACACCCTCACAATGCTCAGAAGCCGAGGCAGGTGAGCTTCTATCTGTGGGTGACATTTCAGACTCAGGGAAGGCGTTGCTTCAGTCTGATTCTGAAATGACAGCGTTTAAATTTAAGCTTGAACACCTCCGCTTATTGCTTAGGGAGGTTTTAGCGACTCTGGATGACTCTGACCCCATTGTGGTTCCAGAGAAATTGTTTACACTGATGTGTTTCCAGTCCCTAAGAGGTTTTCGGAAATTATTACTAAGGAATGGGATAGACCAGGTGTGCCGTTCTCTCCCCCTCCTACTTTTAAAAAGATGTTTCCCATAGATGCCACCATACGGGACTTGTGGCAGACGGTTCCTAAGGTGGAGGGAACAGTCTCTACCCTAGCTAAGCGTACAACTATCCCCGTCGAGGACAGTTGTGCTTTCCTAGATCCTATGGATAAAAAATTGGAGGGTCTCCTTAAGAAAATTTTTATACAGCAAGGTTTTATTCTCCAGCCTCTTGCATGCATTGCCCCAGTTACTGCTGCAGCGGCTTTTTGGTTTGAGTCTCTTGAGGAGGCTCTACAGGTGGAGACCCCGTTAGACGATATTCTAGACAGGATTAAAGCTCTTAGGTTAGCTAACTCCTTTATTTCTGACGCCATTTTTCATTTAGCCAAGCTAACGGCTAAGAATTCAGGTTTTGCCATTTTGGCGCGTAGGGCGCTATGGCTTAAGTCCTGGTCAGCAGACGTTACTTCAAAGTCTAAGCTTCTTAACATCCCCTTCAAGGGACAGACCCTATTCGGGCCCGGTCTGAAGGAGATCATTTCTGATATTACTGGAGGAAAACGTCACGCCCTTCCTCAGGATAGGTCCAATAAGTTAAAGACCAAACAGAATAATTTTCGTTCTTTTCGAAACTTCAAGAGCGGCGCAGCTTCAGTTTTTCCTCTAATGCAAAACAAGAGGGAAATTTCGCCCAGTCCTAACCAGGCTTGGAACAAGGGGAAGCAGGACAAGAAACCTGCGGCTGCCTCCAAGACAGCATGAAGGAGTAACTCCCGATCCGGGACCGGATCTAGTGGGGGGCAGACTTTCTCTCTTCGCCCAAGCTTGGGCAAGAGACGTCCAGGATCCCTGGGCATTAGAGATTGTCTCCCAGGGATATCTTCTGGACTTCAAAGCTTCATCTCCAAAGGGGAGATTTCATCTCTCTCAATTATCTGTAAACCAGATAAAGAGAGAGGCATTCTTACGTTGTGTTCAAGACCTACTGGTTATGGGAGTGATCCACCCAGTTCCAAGGGAGGAACAGGGGCAGGGCTTCTATTCAAATCTGTTTATAGTTCCCAAAAAAGAGGGAACTTTCAGACGAATCTTGGATCTCAAGATCCTAAACAAATTTCTCAGGGTCCCATCCTTCAAGATGGAGACTATCCGAACCATCCTCCCTATGATCCAGGAGGGTCAATATATGACTACTGTGGACTTGAAGGATGCTTATCTCCACATTCCGATTCACAGAGATCATCATCAGTTCCTCAGGTTCGCCTTCTTAGACAGGCATTACCAGTTTGTGGCTCTTCCCTTCGGGTTAGCCACGGCACCAAGAATCTTTCCGAAGGTTCTAGGGTCCCTACTGGCAGTTCTATGGCCACGGGGCATAGCGCTGGCTCCTTACCTAGACGACATTCTGATACAGGCGTCGACTTTTCAAATCGCCAAGTCCCATACAGACATTGTTCTGGCCTTTCTGAGGTCTCACGGGTGGAAGGTGAACGAAGAAAAGAGTTCTCTCTCCCCTCTCACAAGAGTTTCCTTCCTAGGAACACTGATAGATTCAGTAGAAATGAAATTTTTTCTGACAGAGGTCAGGTTAACAAAGCTTCTAACTTCCTGCCGTGCTCTTCATTCCATTTCTCGGCCGTCAGTGGCTCAGTGTATGGAAGTAATCAGCCTAATGGTAGCGGCAATGGACATAGTTCCGTTTGCCCGCCTACATCTCAGACCACTGCAACTTTGCATGCTCAATCAGTGGAATGGGGATTACACAGATTTGTCCCCTCTGCTAAATCTGGATCAAGAGACCAGGGATTCTCTTCTCTGGTGGTTATCTCGGGTCCATCTGTCCAGGGGAATGAGTTTCCGCAGGCCAGAGTGGACTATAGTGACGACAGATGCCATCCTTCTGGGCTGGGGCGCAGTCTGGAACTCCCTGAAGGCTCAGGGTTCGTGGACTCAGGAGGAAGCCCTCCTTCCGATAAACATTTTGGAACTGAGAGCGATATTCAATGCTCTTCAGGCTTGGCCTCAACTAGCCGCGGTCAGGTTCATCAGATTTCAGTCGGACAATATCACGACTGTAGCCTATATCAACCATCAGCGGGGAACAAGAAGCCCCCTGGCAATGTTGGAGGTTTCAAGGATAATTCTATGGGCAGAGGTTCACTCTTGCCATCTCTCAGCTATCCATATCCCAGGAGTAGAGAACTGGGAGGCAGATTTTCTAAGTCGGCAGACTTTTCATCCGGGGGAGTGGGAGCTCCATCCGGAGGTATTTGCCCAGCTGATTCAACTATGGGGCAAACCAGAACTGGATCTGATGGCGTCTCGTCAGAACGCCAAGCTTCCTTGTTACGGGTCCAGGTCAAGGGATCCCCAGGCAGCGCTGATAGATGCTCTAGCAGCGCCCTGGACCTTCAGCCTAGCTTATGTGTTCCCACCATTTCCTCTCCTCCCTTGTCTGATTGCCAAGATCAAGCAGGAGAGAGCTTTGGTGATTTTGATAGCACCTGCGTGGCCGCGCAGGACTTGGTATGCAGATCTGGTGGACATGTCATCCCTTCCACCATGGACTCTGCAGCTGAGGCAGGACCTTCTACTCCAAGGTCCATTCAAATATCCAAATCTAATTTCTCTGCGGCTGACTGCTTGGAGATTGAACGCTTGATTTTATCAAAACGTGGTTTCTCAGAGTCGTCATTGATACCTTAATTGAGGCTCGAAAGCCTGTCACTAGGAAAATCTATCATAAGATATGGTGTAAATATCTTCATTGGTGTGAATCCAAGGGTTACTCATGGAGTAAAGTCAGGATTCCTAGGATATTATCCTTTCTCCAAGAAGGATTGGAGAAGGGATTGTCAGCTAGTTCCTTAAAGGGACAGATTTCTGCTCTGTCTATTCTTCTGCACAAGCGTCTGGCAGATGTTCCAGACGTTCAGGCGTTTTGTCAGGCTTTAGTTAGAATCAGGCCTGTGTTTAAACCTGTTGCTCCGCCATGGAGTTTAAATTTAGTTCTTCAAGGGGTTCCGTTTGAACCTCTGCATTCCATAGATATCAAGCTTTTATCTTGGAAAGTTCTGTTCCTAGTAGCTATCTCTTCGGCTCGAAGAGTTTCAGAGTTATCTGCCTTACAGTGTGATTCCCCTTATCTGATATTCCATGCAGATAAGGTAGTTTTGCGTACCAAACCTGGGTTTCTTCCTAAGGTGGTATCTAATAAGAATATCAATCAGGAGATTGTTGTTCCGTCACTGTGTCCTAATCTTTCTTCGAAGAAGGAACGTCTATTACACAATCTTGACGTGGTTCGTGCTTTAAAGTTTTATTTACAAGCTACTAAGGATTTTCGTCAAACATCTGCATTGTTTGTTGTCTACTCTGGACAGAGGAGAGGCCAAAAGGCTTCGGCATCTTCTCTTTCTTTTTGGCTGAGAAGCATAATCCGTTTAGCTTATGAGACTGCTGGCCAGCAGCCTCCTGAAAGAATTACAGCTCATTCCACTAGAGCGGTAGCTTCCACATGGGCTTTTAAAAATGAGGCCTCTGTTGAACAGATTTGTAAGGCGGCGACTTGGTCTTCGCTTCATACCTTTTCTAAATTCTACAAATTTGATACTTTTGCTTCCTCTGAGGCTATTTTTGGGAGAAAGGTCTTACAGGCAGTGGTGCCTTCCGTTTAAGTTCCTGCCTTGTCCCTCCCTTCATCCGTGTCCTAAAGCTTTGGTATTGGTATCCCACAAGTAATGGATGAACCAGTGGACTGAATACACCTTACAAGAGAAAACAAAATTGATGCTTACCTGATGCATTTCTTTCTCTTGTGGTGTATCCAGTCCACAGCCTGCCCTGTCACTTTAAGGCAGGTGTTTTTTAATTTTAAACTACAGTCACCACTGCACCCTATAGTTTCTCCTTTTTCTTGCTTGTCTTCGGTCGAATGACTGGGGGTGGCAGTTAGGGGAGGAGCTATATAGACAGCTCTGCTGTGGGTGTCCTCTTGCAACTTCCTGTTGGGAAGGAGAATATCCCACAAGTAATGGATGAACCCGTGGACTGGATACACCACAAGAGAAAGAAATTTATCAGGTAAGCATAAATTTTGTTTTATGCTTACCTGATAAATTCATTTCTCTTGTGATGTATCAAGTCCACGGCCCACCCTGTTTTTTCTAAGACAGGCATTTGTATTTTTATTTTTGAAACTTTCAGTCACCACTGCACCCTATGGTTTCTCCTTTTTCTTCCTATCCTTCGGTCGAATGACTGGGGGGTGGAGTTAAGGGGGGAGCTATATAGGCAGCTCTGCTGTGGGTGCTCTCTTTGCCACTTCCTGTTGGGAAGGAGAATATACCACAAGTAATGGATGAATCCGTGGACTCGATACATCACAAGAGAAATTAATTTATCAGGTAAGCATAAATTATGTTTTTATGGCGTTCTCTAATCTTGTGGGCCAGGAATTTATCTGACTTATTCGCGTAAATGAAATATTGGGCTCTAAGTTTTGTTATGGCCCTAGTCCCCTGGGCTTTTAGGAGTTCCGCTAGAGAGTTCCATTTTAATTTGTAATGCTTGTAAGATAGCGTCTTGTTTGGTTAGTCTATGCTGCCTCTCTAGAGTTTCAATGTATTTATATGTTTGTGTTAGTTTATTTCTAGCTTGCCTGACCTGTATGGCTTTTTCTTGGATGAGCAATCCTCTTATAACTGATTTGTAGGCAGCCCATGAAAAAAGCGGGTTGATAGTGGAGTCTACATTTATGTTCCAATATTTGGCAAGATGTTGTAGGGCCTTAGAGAGTGAAACTGGATCTTTATAGAGTGTTGGGTCATAGGTCCAAAATCTGGATCTATCGTAATCACAAACTCCCTGCATCCGGAGAGACACAACAGAGTGGTTAGACCAAACACAGGGGTGTATTGTAGACGAAATGAGGACTGGCTGTTAAATTTGGTGTATATATAATCAAGCCTAACATAGGTATTATATGCTGCATAGTAATAAGTGGTATCTGTTGTTACGCCATTTAGCGTGTTCCATGTATCTATTAAAATATGGGATGAGAGGGAATCCTGAATTGATTTGATCAAACGTTTACGTCTTTGATCTTTGTTAGAAAGGGACTGGTTAGGTTTGGCCTTCATCCCCGAACAAGGAAATGTTAGTCGCCTGCCAATATTATCTTGGTTTGAGACCAATGTGTCAATAATTGTATAATTTTATCGAAAAATAGATGTTGAATTTCATTAGGTGTGTAAATGTTGCAAAGAATTATATCCGTGTTATTTAGCTGACCTTTTAGTATGAGGTATCTCCCTTCCGTATCCACTATTGTGGATTCATGAATAAAATTAATCAAGGAGTGAATGAGAATGGACACCCTTCTCTTTTTAGTATCCGCTGTAGTGTGATAATGTCTGGTAAAGCATCTGGCCCAATACTGGGGAATTTGAGCTTTCACAAAATGAGTTTCTTGTAGAAACAGTATATTTGCTTTAAAAGCATTGTATTGGGTCATGGCAATGTGTTGCTTAGTGTCTATATTTAGTTCCCGTACATTGTGAGAAATAATGTTCAGAGTGTGTGCCATGTATTGATGTAGAAGGGGTTAGCAAGTGTCTATGACCCTAAGAGAGATACAACCTCGTATGTTAAGTGTGCACTAATACCATTCCCAAAATACCTGTCATCCATCGGTGGGCTTCCCGTAGTCTTGACATCCAAGAACGAACTATAAAAGAATATAACATTTCAAAGTAACAACATAAGAAATATAAACAACCTTTAACCCAACTATTGGGTTTTTTTTGTTAACATTTAGTAAAAATATAAACCTGGTCAGATATGCCGTTATGGCATCATTTGAATATCTATATCTTAAGTGACAAACATTATATATAAGACCCTGGGATGATATATCCCAATTAAGGCTTTTCGGTCTGGAGTTTTGGGTCTCAAACAACAACATAGGTAAAACAGGTTATCTATTAGTACATAGAAGAAACAATTGAGAGCCCCACTCCATATAAACCTCTGTGTTGTGAAAGGGTACTCATAGGGTCTATTATAGTAATAATTATATTATTGTTGGCTGCCAGATTTTGCGGATCAACTGCAGACGGCGGTTTCTAAAGTGATCCACGCCTTACCACATTCTGCTAAGCGCAAGCGTAGGGCCTTTCAGAGCAGCCCGACCCAGGACTTGTCTTCGTCGGATGCTCCTGCGGAGTGGTTCGATGAAGGGGCCCACTCCAATGCGTCAGAGGGGACTCCTTATGGGTCAGAATCTGTGTCATCTAAAGCTCCGGCAGAGGAGCCTGGCTATAGGTTTAAGATGGAGAATTTGCGCTTTTTGCTAAAGCAAGTGCTTGCTACTCTAGAAGATCCGGAGCTCAAGCTTCCGGAGGAACCTTCTATCCCTAAGCTAGATAAGGTTTATGAGGACAGGGTGGTAACCCAGACCTTCCCGGTTCCTATAAAGATGGCTAACATTATCAAGAACTAATGGGCTCGATTAGGTTCTTCCTTTTCCCCTTCCTCATCCTTTAAGAAACTTTTCCCCATTCCAGAGGCTCAGTTGGAGCTGTGGGGGACCATTCCTAGGGTGGATGGGGCCATCTCCATGCTCGCTAAGCGAACGACTATTCCCCTAGAGGATAGTTTGTCGTTCAAAAGCCCATGGATAAAAAGTTGGAGAACATGCTGAGAAAGATGTTTCAGCACACAGAGTTTGTTTTTCAGCCAGCCGTAGCTGCAGTTGCTGGAGCTGCGTCATATTGGTGTGATTCCTGAGTGAAATGATTGAGGGTGAACCCTCTTTCTTTCATGTAATTAGCAAGAGTCCATGAGCTAGTGACGTATGGGATATACATTCCTACCAGGAGGGGCAAAGTTTCCCAAACCTCAAAATGCCTATAAATACACCCCTCACCACATCCACAATTCAGTTTTACAAACTTTGCCTCCTATGGAGGTGGTGAAGTAAGTTTGTGCTAGATTCTACGTTGATATGCGCTCCGCAGCAAGTTGGAGCCCGGTTTTCCTCTCAGCGTGCAGTGAATGTCAGAGGGATGTGAGGAGAGTATTGCCTATTTGAATGCAGTGATCTCCTTCTACGGGGTCTATTTCATAGGTTCTCTGTTATCGGTCATAGAGATTCATCTCTTACCTCCCTTTTCAGATCGACGATATACTCTTATTTATATACCATTACCTCTGCTGATTTTCATTTCAGTACTGGTTTGGCTTTCTACAAACATGTAGATGAGTGTCCTGGGGTAAGTAAATCTTATTTTCTGTGACACTCTAAGCTATGGTTGGGCACTTTATTTATAAAGTTCTAAATATATGTATTCAAACATTTATTTGCCTTGACTCAGGATGTTCAACATTCCTTATTTTCAGACAGTCAGTTTCATATTTGGGATAATGCATTTGAATCAATCTTTTTCTTACCTTAAAATTTGACTCTTTTTTTCCCTGTGGGCTGTTAGGCTCGCGGGGGCTGAAAATGCTTCATTTTATTGCGTCATTCTTGGCGCGGACTTTTTTGGCGCAAAAAATCTTTTCTGTTTCCGGCGTCATACGTGTCGCCGCAAGTTGCGTCATTTTTGACGTCCTTTTGCACCAAAAATGTCGGCGTTCCGGATGTGGCGTCATTTTTGGCGCCAAAAAGCATTTAGGCGCCAAATAATGTAGGCGTCTTATTTGGCGCCAAAAAATATGAGCGTCGCTTTAGTTCTTCTTCCAAGAGTAATCTCCAAGATTCTGAAGGAATGCTCGTTTGTTCTGCTGGTAGCTCCGGCATGGCCTCACAGGTTTTGGTATGCGGATCTTGTCCGGATGGCCTCTTGCCATCCGTGGACTCTTCCTCTACGACCAGACCTTCTGTCGCAAAGTCCTTTTTTCCATCAGGATCTCAAATCCTTAAATTTAAAGGTATGGAGATTGAACACTTGATTCTTGGTCAAAGAGGTTTCTCTGACTCTGTGATTAATACTATATTACAGGCTCGTAAATCTGTATCCAGAGATATATTATAGAGTCTGGAAGACTTATATTTCTTGGTGTCTTTCTCATCATTTTTCTTGGCATTCTTTTAGAATTCCGAGAATTTTACAGTTTCTTCAGGATGGTTTAGATAAAGGTTTATCCGCAAGTTCTTTGAAAGGACAAATCTCTGCTCTTTCTGTTCTTTTTCACAGAAAGATTGCTAATCTTCCTGATATTCATTGTTTTGTACAAGCTTTGGTTCGTATAAAACCTGTCATTAAGTCAATTTCTCCTCCTTGGAGTTTGAATTTGATTCTGGGGGCTCTTCAAGCTCCTCCGTTTGAACCTATGCATTCATTGGACATTAAATTACTTTCTTGGAAAGTTTTGTTCCTTTTGGCAATCTCTTCTGCCAGAAGAGTTTCTGAATTATCTGCTCTTTCTTGTGAGTCTCCTTTTCTGATTTTTCATCAGGATAAGGCAGTGTTGCGAACTTCTTTTGAATTTTTACCTAAAGTTGTGAATTCCAACAACATTAGTAGAGAAATTGTGGTTCCTTCATTATGTCCTAATCCTAAGAATTCTAAGGAGAAATCGTTGCATTCTTTGGATGTTGTTAGAGCTTTGAAATATTATGTTGAAGCTACTAAGTCTTTCCGAAAGACTTCTAGTTTATTTGTTATCTTTTCCGGTTCTAGAAAAGGCCAGAAAGCTTCTGCCATTTCTTTGGCATCTTGGTTGAAATCTTTAATTCATCTTGCCTATGTTGAGTCGGGTAAAACTCCGCCTCAAAGGATTACAGCTCATTCTACTAGGTCAGTTTCTACTTCCTGGGCATTTAGGAATGAAGCTTCGATTGATCAGATTTGCAAAGCAGCAACTTGGTCCTCTTTGCATACTTTTACTAAATTCTACCATTTTGATGTATTTTCTTCTTCTGAAGCAGTTTTTGGTAGAAAAGTACTTCAGGCAGCGGTTTCAGTTTGAATCTTCTGCTTATGTTTTTCATTAAACTTTATTTTGGGTGTGGATTATTTTCAGCAGGAATTGGCTGTCTTTATTTTATCCCTCCCTCTCTAGTGACTCTTGCGTGGAAAGATCCACATCTTGGGTAATCATTATCCCATACGTCACTAGCTCATGGACTCTTGCTAATTACATGAAAGAAAACATAATTTATGTAAGAACTTACCTGATAAATTCATTTCTTTCATATTAGCAAGAGTCCATGAGGCCCGCCCTTTTTTTGGAGTGGTTATGATTTTTGTATAAAGCACAATTATTCCAATTCCTTATTTTATATGCTTTCGCACTTTTTTATCACCCCACTTCTTGGCTATTCATTAAACTGAATTGTGGGTGTGGTGAGGGGTGTATTTATAGGCATTTTGAGGTTTGGGAAACTTTGCCCCTCCTGGTAGGAATGTATATCCCATACGTCGCTAGCTCATGGACTCTTGCTAATATGAAGAAATGAATTTATCAGGTAAGTTCTTGCATAAATTATGTTTTCGAGGAGGTGCAGGAAAAGATTAAGGCTTTGAAGGTAGCCAATTCTTTCATTTGCAGCGCCAATATGGAAGTTATTCGCCTGAATGCTTAGGTATAAGGGTTTTTTGTTTTAGCGTGCAGGGCCTTGTGGCTAAAATCTTGGTCGGCGGACATGACCTCTAAATTGAGGTTGCTGTCCCTGCCCTTTAAAGGAAAGATTCTATTTGGTCCAGGCCTGGCCTCGATCATTTCCACGGTTACGGGAGGGAAGGGGGCCTTCCTACCCCAAGATGAGAAAGCTAAACCGAAAGGAGCTACTGTTCATCCCTTTCGTGTGGATAAGGCCCAGCGCTAGCAGCCCGCTGCGAGAGCGGACCAGTCCAAGGGAACTTGGAAGCCTGCTCAGTCTTGGAACAAGTCCAAACAGAACAAGAAGCCCGCAGAGACCAAGTCGGCATTAAGGGGCGGCCCCCAACAGGTTTATGGACCGAGTAGGGGGCAGGTTATCTCTCTTCTCCGAAGACTGGTTGCAGTATGTTTAGAACCCCTGGGTTCTGGAGGTTGTCTCCCAGGGTTACAGGATAGGATTCAAGTCCTTCCCTCCCAGGGGCAGATTCCTTGTGTCAAACCTGTCATTGAGGCCGGAAAAGAAAGAAGCATTTCTAGGATGTGTGAGGGGTCTTTCCCCTCTAGGTGTTATCGTACCAGTACCCCTTGCACAAAGGGGTCTAGGGTATTATTCAAATCTGTTTGTAGTTCCAAAAAAGGAGGGCACGTTCCGCACGATTTTGTATCTGAAGTGTTTAAACAAGTTTTTGTCCGATTCGTCGTTCAAAATGGAAATTATCAGGTCCATTTTGCCCCTAGTTCAAGACGGGCAGTTCATGACCACAATAGACTTGAAGGATGCTTACCTTCATGTTCCAATTCACAGGGACCACTTCAAGTTCCTGAGACTTGCATTCCTGGACCAGCACTTCCAGTTTGTGGTCCTTTCTTTTGATCTGGCAACGGCCCCAAGAGTTTTCACAAAGGTTCTCGGGGCCCTGCTTGCTGTGGCAAGATCCAGGGGCATTGTGGTGGTGCCCTATCTAGACGACATCCTGGTTCAGGTGCCGTCCTTCAGTCAGGCAGTGGACCATTCAAGGTCTCTGCTCCTGTTACTTCAATCGCATGGATAAACTCTGGAAAGAGCTCCCTGATACCCAGCACCAGGGTGGAGTTTCTGAGCACGATCATAGACTCAGTGTCCATGAAGATTTTTCTCACAGATCAGAGACACACTAAACTTGCCTCC
This sequence comes from Bombina bombina, assembly GCF_027579735.1. NCBI lineage: Eukaryota > Metazoa > Chordata > Amphibia > Anura > Bombinatoridae > Bombina > Bombina bombina. The sequence goes on from NC_069504.1 coordinate 646,993,070, forward strand.
TCTTGTCTGGCCCTTCGATCCTCAGAGAGGCCCTCGGTGGCCCAATGTATGGAGGTGATCGGGCTCATGGTCTCCAGCATAGACATAATTTCATTTGCCCAGGTTTCATCTAAGGCCTCTTCAGTTATGCATGTTGAGGCAGTGGAACGGCGATCATTCAGATCTCTAACAGCTGATATCCATGGATGTACGGGCTCGGACATCCCTCTCTTGGTGGATCCACCTGGAACAACCGTCCATGGGGACATCCTTCTTGAGACCGTCCTGGGAGATTGTGACCACGGACACGAGTCTAGCGGGATGAGGAGCTTTTTAGGGTGCCAGACTGGCACAGGGGAAATGGTCTCGGCTGGAGTCCTGTTTACCAATAAGTATCCTGGAACTTCGAGCGATCTACAATGCTCTGAAGGCGTGGCCCCGTCTCGGGGCGTTCAACTTCATAAGGTTTCAGATGGACAACATTACCTCGGTGGCTTACATCAACCATCAGGGAAGTACGAGGAGCTTGAGGGAGGTGTCTCGGATACTGGAATGGGCGGAGGCCCACAACTGCTCGCTTTCGACGATTCACATCCCGGGTGTAGACAACTGGGAATTGGACTTTCTCAGCAGGCAAACATTTCACCCAGGGAAATATTCTCTTCACCTTGAGGTGTTTGCAGAGATTTGTCTCAGATGGAGATAGATCTTATGGCGTCCAGACTCAATTGCAAACTTCCCCGTTACGGGTAGAGGTCGAGGGACCCCCAGGCAGAACTGATGGATGCATTAGCGGCACCTTGGGGGTTCGATCTGGCATACATTTTTCCTCCCTTACCACTTCTACCTGGTATAGTGGCACGCATAAAGCAGGAGAGAGCGTTGACCATTCTGATTGCTCCTTCGTGGCCGTGGAGGACATGGTTTGCGGATCTGGTGGGGATGTCATCCTCTCCGCCGTGGAGGTTACCCTGTTGCAGGGATCTGTTGGCACAGAGTCCTTTCCAACATCAGAATCTCAATTCTCTGAGGCTGACTGTGTGGAGATTGAACTTTCAGTCCTAGCCAATAGAGGTTTTTCTGAAAGTGTGATTGACACACTAGTTCAGGCAAGTAAGCCAGTCACTCTGCGCATCTACCATAAGGTGTGGAGGACTTACTTGTCCTGGTGGGTGTGAGAAACATGGATACCCTTGGCACAAGGTGAGGGTTTCCAGATTCTTGTCCTTTCTTCAAGAGGGTTTAGAGAAGGGCCTTGCCGCTAGTTCCTTAAAGGGACAGATTTCGTCATAATCTGTTTTGTTACACAGGAGACTCGCTGAGCTCCCTGACATCCAATCCTTTGTTCAGGCTTTGTCTCGAATCAGGCCTGTCTTTAGGCAGTCTGCTCCCCCGTGGAGCTTGAACTTGGTCCTTAGGGTTTTGCAACAGGTCCCGTTTGAGCCTATGCATTCCCTTGACTTGAAGATTCTGTCCTGTAAGGTTATTTTCCTGCTGGCCATTGCATCAGCTCACAGAGTATCTGAACTGGCAGCCTTGCAACATGGGCCACCTTATCTGGTTTTTCATTCAGATAAGGCTGTTCTTCGCACCAGCTTGGGATTTCTTCCCTAGGTGGTGTCCAATCGTAACATCAATCAGGAAATAGTTGACCTAACCCTTCTTCTTCAAAGGAGCAGTTACTTCATAATCTAGATGTGGTCCGTGCCCTGAAGTTCTATCTTCAGGTTCCAAAGGACTTCAGACAATCTACATCACTTTTTGTTGTGTATTCAGGGAAGCGCAGGGGTCAGAGGGCTTCTTCTGCTACTTTGTCTTTTTGGCTGAGGAGCTTGATCCATTTGGCATACGAGACAGCGGGACATAAGCCTCCTCAGAGGATCACAGCTCATTCCACTAGAGTGGTGGCTTCATCTTGGGCCTTCAAGAATGAGGCCTCTGGAGCAGATTTGTAAGGTGGCTACCTGGTCTTCTTTACATACTTTCACAAAGTTTTACAAATTTGACGTTTTTGCTTCTGCCGAAGCGGCTTTTGGGGGAGAAGTTCTACAGGCTGTGGTGCCCTCAGATTAGGGTCCGCCTTTTACCCTCCCGGTTTCATTCAGTGTCCTCTAGAGCTTGGGTATATGTTCCCAATAGTAATGAATGAAGCCGTGGACTCTCCTCCCCTTTAGATGGAAAACATAAATTATGCTTACCTGATAATTTCATTTCCATCGTGGGGGGAAGGGTAGTCCAGGGCTCCCACCTGTATTTCTGGTGGGCAGATCTAAATTAAATTTTTCTTCTGGCACCATTTATACCCTGATGTTTCTCCTACTGTTCCTTGAACCCTCGGCAGAATTACTGGGGGGGGGGGGGGATGAGAGGAGTGGGAGAGGTATTTAAGCCTTTGGCTGGGGTCTCTTTGCCTCCTTCTGGTGGCCAGGTTCCTAATTCCCAATAGTAATGAATGAAGCCGTGGACTCTCCTCCCCACGATGGAAATGAAATTATCAGGTAAGCATAATTTATGTTTTCTACCATTGGTCAATGTTCCTATCAGTGAGTGAACATTAATATAGCAGTATGTTATGTACAGATATACATTTTCAGGTAATCTCACATTCCATTTTAACAGTTTCTACATACCCTTTATTAGTGTTATTTCATGTTTAGTAGCTGATGTTTTATATTGATGATTGATTATTTTTAGTAAATTTACCCTTTAATGGTCAGCAAATTCAGTATAGGACAATAAGCCCCTCTGTAGCGCCAAATACTTAAAGGGACACTAAACTCAATTTTTTTTTCTTTCATGATTCAGATAGAGCATGCAATTTAAGCAACTTTCTAATTTACTCCTATTATAAATGTTTCTTCATTCTCTTGCTATCTTTATTTAAAAAGCAGAAATGTGATGCATAGGAGCCGGCCCATTTTTGGTTCAGTACTTGGGTTATGCTTGCTTATTGGTGGGTAAATGTAAGCCTCCAATAAGCAAGCGCTATCCATGGTGCTGAACCTAAAATGGGCTCGCTGCTAAGATTTACATTCCTGCTTTTAAAATAAAGATAGCAAGAGAACAAAGAAAAATTGAAAATAGGAGTAAATTAGAAAGTTGCTTAAAATGTCATGCTCTATCTGAATCATAAAAGAAAAAATTTGGGTGCAGTGTCTCTTTAAAGAGACAGTCAACACCAAACATTTTGTTGTTTAAAAAGATAGAGATAATCCCTTTCTTACCCATTCCCCAGTTTTGCATAACCAACACAGTTATAATACACATTTTACCACTGTAATTACCTTGTATATAAGCCTCTGCAGACTGCCCCCTTATTTTAGTTCTTTTGACAGACTTGCATTTTAGCCAATCAGTGCTCACTCCTCTGTAAATTCACGTGCGTGAGCTCAATGTTATCTATATAAAACACATGAACTAATGCCCTCTAGTGGCAAAAAACATTCCGATTATAGGCGGCCTTCAAGGTCTAGGAAATTAGCATATGAACCTCCTAGGTTTAGCTTTCAACTAAGCATACCAAGAGAACAAAGCAAAAATTGGTGATAAAAGTAAATTGGAAAGTTGTTTAAAATTGCATGTCCTCTTTGAATCATGAAAGGTTTTTTTTAACTTGACTGTCCTTTTAAGTCCTTAATAGGATATACAAGTACAAACAAGGGTGCACTGCATTTGTTATATACAAGAAGAATATTCTTTGTGTATAACTCTTGCAAAGGAGTTAAACACATTTAAAGTCTGCTCTAGAGCTGAACACAGCTGGTGATTGGTAGCGCTATACACCTATGTTGACCAGGATTTCTAGTCGATTGCCAGTTTGAAGCTGACTTCAAAACTGTATTTAAACCCCTTTAACCTCTGTGGGCTAAACGCACATACCATTTTATTATTACCATGTTGTTCACAAATAACACATTACATTTTTCTTTCATGTAATTGGCAAGTCCATGAGCTAGTGACGTATGGGATATACATTCCTACCAGGAGGGGTAAGTTTCCCAAACCTCAAAATGCCTATTAATACACCCCTCACCACACCCACAATTCAGTTTTACAAACTTTGCCTCCTATGAAGGTGGTGAAGTAAGTTTGTGCTTGTTTTTTTATGATTTCTTCTGTGATAAGCGCTTCTAAGCATTCTGAAGCCCAATTCCTCTCAGAGTACAATGTTTGTCAGAGGGATGTGAAGAGAGTATTGTCTATTTGATTTTATGGTTTTCCTTGTGGGAAATCTTTTCAAGGGTTCTCTGTTATTGGTCGTAGGGATTCATCTCCTACCTCCCTTTTCAAATCGATGATATACTCTTATATACAATTTCCTCTGCTGATAGCTTTCAGTACTGGTTTAGCTATCTGCTATGTGTGGATGGGTGTCTTTCGGGAAGTATGTATCATTATTTAAGACACTGTCAGCTATGTTTTGGCGCTTTATGTATTAATACAAAGTTTTAAATATATGTATTTTACTTATATTTGCCATGAGTCATGTCTATGTGTATTTCCCTTTGCAGTCAGCAGTTTTGTTATGGGAATCATGTTTTAGGAAGTTTGTCTTACCTGGGGTATAGTCTTTTTTTTAAATTTGACTTGTTTTTTTCTTGGAAACTTGCGGGCAAATTAGGCTCGCAAGGGCGCAAATGCTATTATTTATTGCATCATTCTTGGCGCAATAAATTTTTGGCCGGGAATGTGCGTCTGTCATGACGCAAGTTAATAATTTCCTGCGTCTTAGTTGATGCTAGGTTGTTTCTCAACTTCCTTTTACCTCACTTCCTATATGCTCTTTACCTTCTTTATGCACAGAGGGCTATGCTATTTGCTTTTTGGCCAATTTTAGCATTTGCATTTTTCCCCCATTCCTGAAACTGCTATATGTGGAAATAAGATATTTCTGTTTAATGTTATTTTTTCTTTTTTACATTTTACAAGATGTCTCAATCTGATCCTGCCTCAGAAGCTGCTGTAGGAACCATGCTGCCTGAACACAGTTCTACCAAAGCTAAGTGTATCTGTTGTAAGATAGTGGAGATTATATATCCAGCTGAAGTATGTAACAGTTGTCATGATAAGCTTTTGCATGCAGAAAAGGTTTCTATTCGTGCTAGTACAGTATCTGTTGTTCCTTCAACATCTAAAGTACATGATATCCCTGTTGATATGAAAAATGATATTGCTGAAGCGACACAGAAGGCTATGGCTGCTATATAGCCTTCAAATAAACGTAAAAGGTCTTTTAAAACTTCTCATAATACTGATTAAATTTGTAATGACCGGCAACATACTGATATATCCTCCTCTGATGAGGATCTCTCTGACTCAGAAGATCCTACTTCAGACATTGACACTGATAAATCATCTTATCTTTTTAAGATTGAGTATATTCGTTCTTTGTTAAAAGAAATGTTAATAACTTTGGATATTGAGGAGTCTGGTCCTCTTGATAATAAATCCAGTAAACGTTTAAATTCTGTCTATAAACCTCCTGTGACTACTCCTGAGGTTTTTCCTGTTCCTGATGCTATTTCTGATGTGATTGCTAAGGAATGGTCTAAGCCTGGTACTTCTTTTGTTCCTTCTTCAAGGTTTAAAAAGTTGTATCCTTTGCCAGTGGCTAAATTAGAGTTTTGGGAAAATATCACTGAGGTTGATGGGGTTATTTCTACTCTTGCTAAACGTACTACTATTCCTATGGAAGATAGTACTTATTTTAAGGATCCTTTAGATAGGAAAATTGAATCTTATCTAAGGAAAGCTTATTTGCATTCTGGCTATATTCTCAGACCTGCCATTTCTATGGCTGATGTTGCGGTTGCATCTACTTTTTGGTTGGATAGCTTAGCACAACGGGAAAAAGACTGATTTGCAAAGCATTGTTAGTTTGCTTCAACATGCTAATCATTTTATCTGTGATGCTATTTTTGATATCATCAAGATTAATATTAATCTATTTTAGCTAGAAGAGCTTTATGGCTCAAATCATGGAATGCTGACATGGTATCTAAATCTAGGTTACTATCTCTATCATTCCAGGGTAATAATTTGTTTGGTGTCCAGTTGGATTCTATTATTTCCACTATTACTGGGGGGGAAGGGAGTTTTTTTGCCTCAAGATAAAAAAGTCTAAAGCTTCTAATCGGTTTCGTTCCTTTCGTCAGAATAGAGAACAATAAAACACTCCTTTCCCTAAAGACTCTGGCTCCAATTGGAAGCCATCCTCAAGTTGGAATAAATCCAAGCCTTACAAGAAATCAAAGCCAGCCCCCAAGACTGCATGAAGGTGCGGCCCTCGATCCAGTTCTGCTGGTGGGGGGCAGATTGAAATTATTTTGGGCAGGTTCCATTCAGAATCATTGGATTCAGAATATTGTCTCTCAGGGGTATCGAATAGGTTTCAGAATAAGACCTCCTGTAAGAAAAAAATTTCTTTCTCACGTTAAAGCAAATCCTGTGAAAGCTCAGGCTTTTCTGAAGTGTGTTTCAGATCTGGAGCACTCAGGAGTGATTGTTCCAGTTCCAATTCTGGAACAGGGTCTGAGTTTTTATTCAAATCTATTCATTGTCCCAAAGAAGGAAAATTCTTTCAGACCAGTTCTGGATCTGAAGTTTTTAAATCATTTTGTAAGAGTCTCAACTTTCAAGATAGTGACTATAAGGACTATTCTGCCTTTTTGTTCAGCAAGGTCATTACATGTTCTCAATAGACTTACAGGATGCGTATCTTCATATTCCGATTTATCCAGGCCACTATCTGTTTCTGAGATTCTTTTTTCTAGACAAGCATTACCAGTTTGTTGCTCTTCCATTTGGCCGAGCAACAGCTCCAAGAATCTTTTCGAAGGTTCTTGGTGCCCTTCTATCTGTTATCAGAGAGCAGGGTATTGCAGTGTTTCCTTATTTGGACGATATCTTGGTACTGGCTCAGTCTTTTCATTTAGCAGAATCTCACACGAATCAACTTGTGTTGTTTCTTCAAAGAAATGGTTGGAGGATCAATTTACCAAAGAATTCCTTGATTCCTCAGACAAGGGTCACCTTTTTAGGTAGATAGATTCAGTGTCCATGACTCTGTTCTTAACAGACAAGAGACAAATGAAATTGGTTTCTGCCTGTCGAAACCTTCAGTCTCGATCATTCCCTTCTGTAGCTATGTGCATGGAAGTTTTAGGTCTCATGACTGCAGCATTGGACGCTATCCACTTTGCTCGTTTTCATATGAGACCTCTGCAGCTTTGCATACTGAATCAGTGGTGCAGGGATTATACTCGGGTATCACAATTCATGATATACTTAAATCCCAAAATTCAGCTCTGTCCTGGTGGTTAGTCCATCATCAGATTATTCAAGGGGCCTCTTTTGGTCGTCCTGCCTGGACTGTCTCACAGGTTGGGGAGCTGTCTGGAGGTCTATGACAGCACAAGGGGTTTGGAATCCTCAAGAGGCGAGGTTACCAATCAATATTTTAGAACGCTATGCTATTTTCAGGGCTCTTCAAGCTTGACCGCTATTAAAAAGAGAATTATTTATTCGTTTTGAGACAGACAATATCACAACTGTGGCATATGTCAATCATCAAGGGGGGACGCGCAGTCCTTTAGCGATGAAAGAAGTATCTTGGATACTTTCTTGGGCGGAATCCAACTCCTGTCTAATTTCTGCAATACATATCCCAGGTGTAGACAATTGGGAAGCAGATTATCTCAGTCGTCAGTCTTTACATCCAGGGGAGTGGTCTCTCCATCCAGATGTATTTTGTCAGAGTGTACATATGTGGGGTCTCCCCAAAATAGATCTGATGGATTCCCATCTAAACAAGAAGCTTCCCATCTAAACAAGAAGCTTCCCATGTACCTTTCCAGGTCCAGGGATCCTCAGGCAGAGATGGTGGATGCGTTAGCAGTTCCTTGGTTTTACCAACCTGCTTACATTTTCCCGCCTCTAGTTCTTCCTCCAAGGGTGATCTACAAAATCATATTGGAACAATCGCATGTGTTTCTGCTAGCACCAGCATGGCCTCACAGGTTTCGGTATGCGGATCTTGTCCGGATATCCAGTTGCCAACCTTGGCCACTTCCTTTAAGGCCGGACCTTCTGTCTCAAAAGCCGTTTTTCCATCAGGATCTCAAATCGCTAAATTTGAAGGTATGGAAACTGAACGCTTAGTACTTAGTGATAGAGGTTTCTCTGACTCAGTGATTAATACTATGCTACTGGTTCGTAAGTCTGTTTCAAGGAAGATTTATTATCGGGTTTGGAAAACCTATATTTCATGGTGTTTTTCTCATAAATTCTCTTGGCATTCTTTTAGGATTTCTAGAATTTTACAGTTTCTTCAGAATGGTTTGGATAAAGGTTTGTCTGCAAGTACCTTGAAGGGACAAATCTCTGCTCTTTCTGTTTTATTTCATAGAAAGATTGCTAAACTTCCTGATATTCACTGTTTTGTTCAGGTTTTTGTTCGTATCAAGCCTGTTGTTAAATCAATCTCTCCTCCTTGGAGTCTTAATTTGGTTTTGAAGGCTTTGCAGGCTCCTACCCCATATGTCACTAGCTCATGGACTCTTGCCAATTACATGAAAGAAAACATAATTTATGTAAGAACTTACCTGATAAATTAATTTCTTTCATATTGGCAAGAGTCCATGAGGCCCTCCCTTTTTTATGGTGGTTATGATTTTTGTATAAAAAGCACAATTTCATTTCCAGTTCCTCTTTTTGTATGCTTTTTTATTTATTATTTTATCACCCCACTACTTTGCTATTCGTTAAACTGAATTGTGGGTGTGGTGAGGGTGTATTTATAGGCATTTTGAGGTTTGGAAAACTTTGCCCCTCCTGGTAGGATTGTATATCCCATACGTCACTAGCTCATGGACTCTTGCCAATATGAAAGAAATGGATTTATCAGGTAAGTTCTTACATAAATTATGTTTTATTGCAGCTGCATGTCCTTTAAATTGGCACACTTGGACATTAACCATGTAGTACCTAGGATATAGTAAAATTTCGATAACATTTAACAGTGGATATGGTTCGATAATGGATTATGACTTTGATAACTTAAAGGGACACTAAACCCTAAAATTTTCTTTCATTATTCAGATAGAGAATACAAATGTAAACAACATTACAATTTACTTCTATTATTTATTTTGCTTAATTTGTTAGATATTCTTAGTTGAAGAAAAAGCAATGCATATGGGTGAGCCAATCACCCCAGGCTTCTTTGTGCAGGAACCAATCAGCAACTACTGAGCCTAGATATGCTTTTCAGCAAAAAATATCAAGATCATAAAACAAATTAGATAATAGAAGTCAATTAGAAAGTTGTTTAAAAAGGCATGCTCTTTCTAAATCATGAAAGAAAAAATGTGGGTTTCATGGCCCTTTAAGAAAACTTAGACGTTTATGAAAGAAATTTCTGTTTTGAAATCTTCCCCTATGAATAAGATTTTGCAAAAAGCGAAAAAGCGAACTAGTGTTTTATCTCTCAGATCTGTACATTTTTTTATACTTAATTTAATTTAGAATGTGTGGCACAATTGCAACTTTTTCTTCCTGAATGATTGACACTGGATTTAAATTCTGGCATCTTTGTCTGTATTGCACTTCAAGAATAAAAAAGATTACATGAACTAGTTTCAATCTGATTTATTTTAGGCTAAAATATACCATTTCAAATATAATCCCTGCCAAAGGAAGAAATAAGTAAATTCTATCTATTGGGGTGAGGTATATAACCACATATACTGTAAAAGTTAATGTTCTATCACATAAATATATAGCTAAAATAAAATGTTGGTATTGTAACAAACTAAATGTTCTAAACAAGGCTAATAGGTGAAATGGGTTCCTGCTTGCTTTTTACATCTGTTTGCTATTTATCATAATTTAAGGCCTCTAAAAGGAAGTGAAATACCATAAAAAGCTGTTTGCAAGTAGCCTTTGTTCTACCTTACATTGTATGATGTATGTTTTATTTATCATTTCTGCTTAAGATTTTCAAGTTTTCTATGGTGTAAAATAAATCTTAACAGTAGCCAAAATGCAGTAAGGTCCAAGAGAGGTGATCATTCTAGGAAATCATGTACTTAATACAGGCTTAGATTATAACGCTGTTGCATATTTTACTGACGACTTTAGCCTAACAATTAAAAACCTATGTAGAACCTTGATATTTTTGTTGCTATCAAATAGTAAAGTTTAAAATTGTAATAGAATACAGGCCATTGTGTTTTACACTCAACTGTTTAAGAATGTGGGCTCCAAAACCTTGGAAACAGGCCAGATCTTTTGAGATATATGTGAGAAAAAAGCAGAGGCATTAGTTGACTCACCTGTGCTCGCACTGGGATAGTATTAAAATTAGGTCTCCAACTCCTCAAGATAAACATTGTGAAACCTATGGGGGGGTTAAATAGTACATATTGTAAAAGAAAATTCAGCAGTAAGAGACAAGTCCTTTCTTGCAACTCTGCAAGTCAGCTGAAGGGGCATTATATGTTTTTCCTGCTAAGAGGCTATTTCAAATATATAGATGTTTTCTTCTATAAGGTACGAGGAGTCCACGGATTCATCCTTTACTTGTGGGATATTATCCTCCTGCTAACAGGAAGTGGCAAAGAGCACCACAGCAGAGCTGTCTATATAGCTCCTCCCTTAGCTCCACCCCCAGTCATTCTCTTTGCCTACTCTAAGTACTACGAAGGGTAAAGTTAAAGAGGTGATAAAATATTAGTTTTTAATTTCTTCAAGCAAGAGTTTGTTGTTTTAAATGGTACCGGTGTGTACTATTTACTCTCAGGCAGCAGATGGATGAAGACTTCTGCCTGGAGGATGATGATCTTAGCATTTGTAACTAAGATCCAGTTCTGTTCCTACAGAGGCTGAGGAGTACAGGAAACTTCAGTGTGAGGAACGTTTTCATGCTATACAGCAGTGAGGTATGTTCAGTCATTTTTTCTGGAGAGATGTTTCAGGAGAGATTTTTCAGAAAGGCTAACAGTATCCCCATGAGGGTAAGGGTAAGCAGTAATCCTAAGAGCTAATAAGAAGGGCATTACTAAGCTTGCATAAGGGGCTAATTACAAAAATGGTTGACACTGAGTTGTAAATGTTTCTGGGCAACTTTATTGAGGGTACACTTGGCTTATTTTTTGGGTCTCAGAACCCACATGGCTAGTTTAAAACCGCTCTGGTGCGGTTCTTTGAGGCTGTAGAGACATCGAGTGAGATGGGCGGGGCCTATTTTCGCGCCTCAGATGCGCAGTTATTTTCACTCAGCAACCAGGAAGCTCCGAGGGCCCTGGTGGATGTTTTGGGCCAAATCGAAGCTTTAACCCCATATTTACTATCCCTGAGGGCAGGTAGGGCCACAGCAGGGCTGTGGCAAGGTGCTGAGGGTGTTTTTTTTTACGGATTTAGGCCTAATTTCAATCCGGTTTGCACATTAAAGGGTTAAATGTTAAATTTCCTTGTGGGGCAATCTTAACTACATATATTGTCTGCTTGCAAAATTTTGAAAAATTTGGTGCATTTTTAAGCTGTTTTGCAGAACATGTATGCTTTTTTTCTCTTAAAGGCGCAGTACCGTTTTTTAAGATTGTTATTTTTTTCACTATATAAAGTGTTTTCATGCTTGTTTGTAGTCATTACTAGCCTGTTCAACATGTCTGACATTGAGGAAAGTCAATGTTCAATATGTTTAGAAGCCATTGTGGAACCTCCACTTAGAATGTGTCCCTCATGCACTGAAAGGTCAATAAATTGCAAAGAACATATTTTAGCTACTAAAAGTATATCGCAGGATGATTCTTAGTCAGAAGGGAATCGGGTTATGCCATCTAATTCTCCCCAAGTGTCACAACCATTAACGCCTGCACAAGCGACGCCAAGTACTTCTAGTGCGTCTAATTCTTTCACCCTGCAAGATATGGCCGCAGTTATGAATACTACCCTCACAGAGGTTTTATCTAAGCTGCCTGGGTTGCAGGGGAAGCACAGTAGGTCTGGTGTGAGAACAAATGCTGAGCCCTCTGACGCTTTATTAGCCATATCCAATGTACCCTCACAATGTTCTGAGTTGGGGGTGAGGGATTTGCTGGCTGATGGAGAGATTTCTGATTCAGGAAATATGTTCCCTCAGACAGACTCAGATATGACGGTTTTTAAATTTAAACTAGAACACCTCCGCTTATTGCTCAGGGAGGTTTTAGCGACTCTGGATGATTGTGACCCTATTGTAGTTCTAGAGAAATTGTGTAAAATGGACAGATTTCTAGAGGTTCCTGCCTACACTGATGTTTTTCCGGTCCCTAAGAGGATTTCGGACATTGTTACTAAGGAGTTGGATATACCAGGTATTCTGTTCGCTCCCCCTCCTACTTTTAAGAAAATGTTTCCCATAGCAGACACCATGCGGTACTCGTGGCAGACGGTCCCTAAGGTGGAGGGAGCTATTTCTACCCTGGCTAAGTGTACAACTATACCTATTGAGGACAGTTGTGCTTTCAAAGATCCTATGGATAAAAAATTAGAGGGTCTCCTGAAGAAAATATTTGTTCATCAGGTTTTCTTCTCCAACCAATAGCGTGCATTGTACCTGTAACTACTGCAGTGTCCTTTTGGTTCGAGGCTCTGGAGGAGGCTCTTCAGGTTGAGACCCCATTAGATGATATTCTGGATAAAATTAGGGCTCTCAAGCTAGCTAATTATTTCATTACAGATGCCGCTTTTCAACTGGCTAAATTAGCGGCAAAGAATTCAGGTTTTGCCATTTTAGCGCGTAGAGCGTTATGGCTTAAGTCCTGATCTGCTAATGTATCATCAAAAGCTAAGCTTTTAGCCATCCCTTTCAATGGTAAGACCCTATTCGGGCCTGAACTGAAAGAGATCATTTCAGACATCACTGGAGGGAAAGGCCATGCCCTTCCTCAGGATAAGACAAATAAGATGAGGATCAAACAAAATAATTTTCGTTCCTTTCAAAACTTCAAAGGTGGTCCCTCTACCTCTTCCCCTGCCGCAAAGCAAGAGGGGAATTTTGCTCAATCCAAGTCAGTCTGGAGACCTAACCAGACTTGAAACAAGGGTAAACAGGCCAAGATGCCCACTGCTGCCACCAAGACAGCATGAAGGGGTAGCTCCCGATCCGAGACCGGATCTAGTAGGGAGCAGACTTTCTCTCTTTGCTCAGGCTTGGGCAAGAGACATTCAGGACTCCTGGGCTTTAGAAATCGTAACCCAGGGGTATCTTCTAGATTTCAAAGATTCTCCCCCAAGGGGGAGATTCCATCTTTCTCAACTGTCTGTAAACCAGACAAAAAGATAGGCGTTCTTATGCTGTGTAGAAGACCTATATACCATGGGAGTGATCTGCCCAGTTCAGAAAACAGAACAGGGGCAGGGGTTCTACTCCAATCTGTTTGTGGTTCCCAAAAAAGAGGGAACCTTCAGACCAATTTTGGATCTCAAGATCCTAAACAAATTCCTCAGAGTCCCATCCTTCAAGATGGAGACCATTCGGACTATTTTGCAGATGATCCAGGAGGGTCAATATATGACCACCATGGACTTAAAGGATGCGTATCTACACATCCCTATCCACAAAGATCATCACCAGTTCCTCAGGTTCACCTTTCTGGACAAGCATTACCAGTTTGTGGCTCTTCCCTTCGGGTTGGCCACAGCTCCCAGAATTTTCACAAAGGTGCTAGGGTCCCTTCTGGCAGTTCTAAGGCCGCGGGGCATAGCTGTTGCGCCTTATTTGGAAGATATCTTAATCCAGGCATCGACTTACCAACTAGCCAAGTCTCACACGGACATTGTGTTGGCTTTTCTAAGATCTCACGGGTGGAAGGTGAACGTAAAAAGGAGTTCACTTATCCCTCTCACAAGAGTTCCATTCCTGGGAACTCTGATAGATTCGGTGGACTTGAAAATGTTTCCGACGGAGGTCAGGAAATCAAAAATTTTATCCATCATCTGCCGAGCTCTTCATTCCATTCCTCGGCCATCAGTGGCTCAGTGTATGGAGGTAATCGGCTTAATGGTAGCGGCAATGGACATAGTTCCGTTTGCTCGCTTGCATCTCAGACCACTGCAACTGTGCATGCTCAAACAGTGGAATGGGGATTATGCAGATTTATCTCCTCAGATAAATCTGGACCAAGAGACCAGAGACTCTCTTCTTTGGTGGTTGTCACAGGATCATCTGTCCAAGGGAATGTGTTTCCGCAGGCCAGCGTGGGTCATAGTAACGACGGACGCCAACCTATTGGGCTGGGGTGCAGTCTGGAATTCCCTGAAAGCACAGGGTTTGTGGACTCAGGAGGAGGCTCTCTTCCCGATAAATACTCTAGAACTGAGAGCGATATTCAACGCGCTTCAGGCGTGGCCTCAGCTGGCGTCAGCCAGATTCATATGATTCCAGTCGGACAATATCATGACTGTTGCATATATCAATCATCAGGGGGGAACAAAGAGTTCTCTAGCGATGATAGAGGTTACCAAAATAATTCGATGGGCAGAGACTCACTCTTGCCATCTGTCAGCAATCTATATCCCAGGAGTGGAGAACTGGGAAGCGGATTTTCATCCGGGGGAGTGGGAACTCCATCCGGAGGTGTTTGCACAATTGATTCAACAATGGGGCACACCAGATTTAGAACTGATGGCGTCTCGTCAGAACGCCAAACTTCCTCGTTACGGGTCCAGGTCCAGGGATCCTAAGGCAGTACTGATAGATGCTCTAGCAGTTCCCTGGTCGTTCAACCTGGCTTATGTGTTTCCACCATTTCCTCTCCTTCCTCGTTTGATTGCCAGAATCAAACAGGAGAGAGCTTCGGTGATTTTGATAGCACCTGCGTGGCCACGCAGGACTTGGTATGCAGACCTGGTGGACATGTCATCTCTTCCACCATGGACTCTGCCACTGATTTTAATTGTTCTCTGTTAGCTCTGAAATATGGCCAAACTGGTGGCAAGTGGCATCTTGGCAGCTGCACGCTTGACTTTTCTCAGTTCATGGGCAGTTATTTTGCGCCTTGGTTTTTCCACACCATTCTTGCAACCCTGTTGACTATTTTGAATGAAACGCTTGATTGTTCGATGATCACGCTTCAGAAGCTTTGCAATTTTAAGAGTGCTGCATCCCTCTGCAAGATATCTCACTATTTTTGACTTTTCTGAGCCTGTCAAGTCCTTCTTTTGACCCATTTTGCCAAAGGAAAGGAAGTTGCCTAATAATTATGCACACCTGATATAGGGTGTTGATGTCATTAGACCGCACCCCTTCTCATTACAGAGATGCACATCGCCTAATATGCTTAATTGGTAGTAGGCAGTAGTGTAGCTTTTCAATACTATTTTTATTGAATTTTATTGGAGAATTATTGCATTTTTAAATAAACTTTATGTAATTTTTGATATCCTTGATGATATAATAGTCAATTGAATCAGTTATGTAATTGATGTAGCACTAACAAATACATAGTGCAGATTGTTTGTTTTTAAACCTTTGAATGAGAACTTTTGAGATAGATGATAGATAAAGATATGTATTACACATTGTACATTTAATTGCTTCTTGTGTGCTGCATTCCTATAAATCTTATATCTAACAGAAGTGTAAAAGGAACTATGTTCACAAAATATGAAATGACCAAATGGGTATTAGTTACATACACTAACAATAGATTTAAAGTTTTGGTCATAATTTTATTTTTAATGTGAACATATATATTTTTAAAAAAGCTGCAGGTCAAGGAGTATTGTGCCCCCCCCCCCCTCCCCTTTACTTGAAAACCCTAAATTCTCTGGAGAATCCAGGACTACTGTAGATGAAATCACATCTTTGTCCCATTTATAACAGCTGTTTCTTTTTATATATATATAGTGTTGCTGTACACAGATCTGTATGCTGTAGAAATTACAAAGGATATTTCCCAAAAGAACCAGTCCTTCCCCCCACCAACCATACATCTCATCTTCCTTTTAAGAAATGCCACAGCAACATTCAGCTTTTGAAGAGAGTAAAGAGGGTAAGTCATTATTTTATGTTTTAATGAAGCTTTGCAGTAAGCAAATATTTAGACTAATCTCCACAGTGCTTTCCAAACTGTGTGTCGTGACACATTAGTGTGTCGGCAGCAGTGTGTAGGTGTGTCCCTGCTTTAGCACAAATTTTTGGGAATTTAAAATTATTTTTAAATTTTTTTTTGTTTCTGACTTCCTGCCTGCCTGCCTGCTATGCATATCACATGGTTGACACGTGATTGATACCTAGTAGATCACAGATTATCTTAACCTATTGGCACAGCTTAGCGGGAACTGAAACTATTTCCATTGGCGGCACATTGGCTCCTAACTGCACGTGTAGACTCCTCAATCGGCTCGTGACTGCACATGTAGTCAGTGAGTGGGACAGCAGTGTGTTTGCAGCGTGGGCAGTAGTCAGTCGGACTCGCAGAGCTCTGAGGGCAGCAGCTTAAACGCTGAGCTGAAGTCAGAAGTCAAAGTGTTGGGGTTTTTTTGCAGCTAGCTCCCAGTAGTGCATTGCTGCTCCTGCTCTTGATATATGGATAGGAAGTGGAAACTTAAAAATGCTTGATGTTGAAATGCCAGTGTCTTTATCTAATATTCCACAAAATATTCAGAAACTGTGTTCATCCCATCAACCTCATACATCCCATTAAAATAGTAAGTAGCTATTGGTGTTATTAAACTTTTTTTAATTCTTGCACATACTTACATACTGTTACCGGTAAATACATTTTGTTATTATATAATTTATGTATGTGTCCGTATCTCTTAAAACAAGTTAGTTTAACCTCCTGTTTGCTTGTACAACGGAATTACTGTGTCGCGAAATGATTTAGGTCTAAAAAGTGTGTCACCAACATGAAAAGTTTGGAAAGCTCTGAATCTCCATATACAGAATGAGCAGTCCACATCTTTGTCTAGTGATATAGCTGCCATGTCAGTACCACTGTAAAGCCAGCAGCCCAGCCTGCTGGATCTCATATATGTTGAAAACTAATAATAATTACATGCTACCTCGTATTGGACTGCTACCAAAAATGTAGAAACATTGGAAATTGCTTTTATAATGTGTCAACACAAGTTATCTTTTCTCTTTCAACTGAGTATGCATTTTTGCACAATATTACATTTTTTTAAACATATATTTAAGAAATGTTGAGATTATTATTTTTTTCCACTAATTGTCATTGTGATTTCCTTTGATACCGTTGGATGTATGTGTTTTGTAATGACATTGCTGCAAAGGTACAGACCATTACTCAGAATTGGTCTGGGTCCAAACATATATCAAGCATTTCCAAAACAGTTTACAGTTTGCATGTTCCTGGATGCTTAACCCGTTGTCTGCCAAAATGTGCTGTAAAACATTTGCTGCAGCCAAGGGGTTAAATTACGATGAGAGCACATGGTAACTCTTCCTACACGCCCCTCCGTTACTGTCACTCCTGTGTGAAGTAGTCATTGTATCATCCCTGTTTTCCCTTCTCCTTTTAGATTAAAGAGTTAGTCCTACTTAGTTACCTCACAGAGAGCTGTCAATCCCTGTCAAGGTTCCTAGCTGTATGGGACCTGGTGTCTGAGCTGTCTTTGTACAGTGCAACTGGATGGAACAGGGGAGGGCAGAGCTACCTCATCTCTTATTTAAAGAGTGTACCGGTGTCAGAAAAGAGAATCGATTTAAACCCAAGAGACACGAGGGGAAGGGGAGGGAGCTGCCGGCAGCAAGGGGCTAAGTAGGAAAGTTCCAAGCAAGACGAACTGCAGTGCTAACCTATATGCGATGCAGTGCAAGTCCTCTCCAGCACTGAGCCTCTGAGCCCCGGGGCGGGACGTGGCCCTAGAGGTGAGTGTGTAACCAGCCACGGAGAGAGAGATGAGCTGGCTGAGGTCCGGGGGGTGCACAGGGACAGAGGGTTGAGGCTACTGCTCAGTGTCCAGGTCTCCCTCACCGCCCCCAGCAAGCAACCCCTCCTCCTGCCCTGTGTCTATCATCTTTGGATCTCTTCAGCATTTCCACCTCCTTCCTTCCACCTTTTCCTTCTCGCTTCCTCTGTCAGCATAAACTGACTACTTTTGTGTGGTAGGCGGGGCTTGAGTTAGCTATATGTAGGCTATTGTAAATATTATATCCTGAATTTGTACGCGTTTGCTGCTATCACATGTATAGTATAATTATATTCGTATAAAGTAAACATCACTGAAATCGTTCTGCTGAATTTAAATGATGTGTATCTGCCAATAAAAACCCATACTGAGCTGTCTAAGATCAATGTATACAGGGTAAATGTCCCTTCAAAGCAACTGTTTAATCTCCTACCATAACTCCCATCTGTTGCAGATTTAAACATGCTGGGAAAAGTCAGAATGAGATTGAGCGCAGAACAAGATTTCCTACCCCCCACCACAGCACAGGACTGCCTGCAGCTCCAGGCAAACAGAGCGTGGAATGAGGATGCTGGGGACTTGTATATGAGAACATCCTCACATACAGGAGTACAGTGGACCAGTCAGCAGGATGTGGGCACCTTTCACTGCTTGGTAGAACATCTACTGAGAAGAAGACTTACTGTGTATCTGCCATCACCCATCTGTGTCCATGCCCTTATGCTCCTTTTTATGCTTTTGTGCTTGCAGAGCTGTGAAGCAGGAAATCTAAACTGTTAGTAAGCAGAAGATGATGAGTTCTGGGTAATCCTGGGACTGATGAAAAGCATACAGCCTGTTTTTGGTTTAGCTTTAAGGAATAGTAGTTAAAGGATCAGATACCAAAATTCAAGCCTGTGTAATGTGATCCTCTCCAAGGGGTATTTACTTGACCTACAGTAGAAATCATAATAGAAAAAAAGTCTTACTCAGCCAAAAAGCAGCAATAAATGCATAGAACTAGGGATATGTCATAGTGAGACACATTAATGGTATCCAGCTTGCAACATACAATTTGTCTATGTAATATTAGCTTTACTAAAAGATCTTACAATCATAGAAACATAAATCTTTCAGTTGCATTTTGTCATGCACACAAAGAATTTGTGTATCTGTGTAACTGCCGCAACAGCTGTGTTCTTCCTAATTTTAGACCACAGTCAACATATGGATAGTTTTATTTTACTGCTACTCCCAGCACTGAATTGGTAAATGTTTAAAGGGACACTAAACCCACATTTTTCTTTCATGATTCAGAGAGATCATGCAGTTTTAAGCAACTTTCTAATTTACTCCTTTTATCAATTTTTCTTTGTTCTTTTGCTATCTTTATTAAAAAAGTAGGAATGTGATGCATAGGAGCCGGTCCATTTTTGGTTGAGAACTTGGGTTATGCTTGCTTATTGGTTTGCTAAATGTAGCCACCAATAAGCAAGCGCTATCCAGGGTGCTGAGCCTAAAATAGGCCTTTTAAAGGAATAGTGTAGTCAAAATTAAGCTTTCATGATTCAGATAGAAAATGCAATTTAAAGCAACTTTCTGATTTACTCCTATTATCAAATTTTCTTTGTTCTCTTGGTATCTTTATTTGAATCTAGGCTTAGTAACGGCCCATTTTTGGTTCAGCACCTGGGTAGCGCTTGCTGATTGGTGGCTAGATTTAGACACCAATCAGAAAGTGCTACCCAGATGCTGAACCAAAGATGGGTCGTCTCGTAAGCTTACATTCTTGCTTTTTCAAATAAAGATACTAAGAGAAGAAGAAAAATTGATAATACGAGTAAATTTGAAAGTTGCTTAAAATTGCTGCTCTATCTGAATCATGAAGGAGACAATTTGGGTATAGTATCCCTTTAACTCGCTGGTATGCAGCCTTAAAGGGATATAAAACTAAATTTTTCTTTCTTTCGTGATTCAGATAGAGTATGCAATTTTAAACAACTTTCTAATTTACTCCTATTATCATTTTTTCTTTGTTCTCTTGGTATCTTTATTTGAAAAGCAAGAATGTAAGCTTAATAGCCGGACCATTTTTGGTTCAGCATCTGGGTAGCGTTAGCCACCAATCAGCAAGCTCTACCCAGGTGCTGAACCAAAAATGGGCCGGCTGCATGATCCTGAGAGCCTAGATATGTTCTCATTGAAAGGAACGGAGTTTAAAAAAAATATGCCAAAAGAAAAATGGCAATTTCATATCAAAGGAAACTGGATTTTTTCCCCAATTTAAATTTTATGCTCCATCTAAATCATGAATTTTTTTAATTTTGGCATCAATGTTCTTTTAAACATATAGTTAGCAGGTCTAAAATATAGCCTAACCTTAAAGGGACACAAGGAAAAAAGGGCACCACATAATCGGGAAGTTTAAAGGGATAGAGCCTTTACTGCCCATTCCCCAGCTTTGCACAACCAACATTGTTACATTAATATACTTTATAACATTTAAAGCTCTAAATTTCTGCCTGTTTCTAAGCCACTATAGACAGCCTCTTATCACAAGATTTTTTATAAGCTTTTCACAACAAGAGACTGCTAGTTCATGTGGGCCATATAGATAACATTGTGCTCACGCCCGTGGGTTCTGCACAGCTAAAATGCAAGTCAATAGATAATAATTAAATAGTCATGTGATCAGGGGGCTGTCAGAAGATGCTTAGATACAAGGTAATCACAGAGGTTAAAATGATATTAATATAACCATGTTGGCTTTGCAAAACTGGGGAATGGATAATAAAGGGATTATCTATCTTTTTAAACAATAAAGATTTTTGAGTAGACTGTCCATTTAAATATGTGAATTTCAAAGGAGAAAAGGACTCACACTCTGTAAAACTCAGTAAAAGAATGTTTATTTGTAACGTGTTTCTCAGTTTGCTGACTGTTTCAGACTGAGCAACGTGTTGCAAATAAAAAATATTCTTTTATAGAAAAGTTTATTGCTCCAGTATTTCTTTGTGCAGTTGTGGTCTAATATGCATTTTATATGCATAGTTTGAGTATATCTCATGTAGAACCCCCTGCTTTATTACCAGCGGGACGTTTTCTGTATGCTGTTCCCTTCGGCAAACAGCCTGTTGCAGTACACTTTATACAGGGAGCAGTTCACCGGAGTGCCAGTCAGCTGGAGACTGAGAGTAACAGCCTGTACTTATGGTGCCATCATAAAGTGTGAGTCGTTTTCTTCTCTGAATTTCACATATTTAAACTTCATAAGATTACACTATGTGGCATCCCTTTTTAACTTGTGTCTTCTAGAATATCTACTATTGTTGCCTATACAATTGGAAGTGGAGCATCCTGAGTGTGGATTTTTTTTTATTATTGGACTCACTCTTGTATTATCAAACATACTATTTATTTTAGTTGTTTTTATCGATCTTTAATTGTTTGTATTGCATTATTTTTTATATTATTGTTTGGCACCCCTTATAATCTACTCATTAGTGAGTAGTTTCATTTTGTTATAACCTTAAATGGATATAAAACCATAAATGGATATAAAACCATACATTTTTCTTTCATGATTCAGATAGAGCCTGCAATTTTGAAAAACGTTCTAATTTACTTCTGTTATCAAAATGTATTCGCATTCTTGGTGTCTGTTGAAAAAAGCTCAGCAACGTGCTCATGTCTGGAGCACTATGGGCTCTTGTGAGAACCTGCAGTCAGGATTTATCAAGCAGCGGTCATGAGACCGCTGCTTCCCTACCCTCTAAGACTCCACTTCTTAGATGGAGAATTTAATTTTCCCCGGTCTTGTCCGATTGGGAACATTGACAGCTTCTGCCCACGGGTGATTGGCTGTGCGCGGGCAGGGGGCGGGATTGCACACAAGCTCAAAATAACACTCATGCGCAATGTTGAATTCCACCAGCGGATTGCTGCCCGCCAGAGGTGAGCTGGGGCGGACAGGGGTGCATATGTAAGCCACTGATTGCCCTTGCTTGATAAATATAGCCCTATATGGCAGCAGTTATGTTATCAATTTGCATAGAAAACTAATTGGCAGCAGTATTTTTTGCCATGTAGTGCGCTAGACACCTACCTAGGTATCGCTTCAACAAAGAATACCATGTGAACAAAGCAAATTTGATAATAGAATCACAAAAGAACATTTTTTTATAATTCATATCCCTTTAAGACCACCTATATTTTGATATACTGTAAGCAATAAAAAAAAGAGAAAAACAGTAGGCAAAACATGAATGTAAATGTGGAATTAAAAAAAAAGTTATTGTTTAAAGGGGTAGAAAGATCAAAACTGAAATGTTCATGGTGCATTTAAATTTTGGGTGTTTCCAATTCCCTATTTTTGTGTGGATCATAGACTTATAATAGCTGAAGGAAAGATATGCCCTTATCTTGAGTTTAAAGTGTAAGAACATCTACAATAGACAGACATTAATAGCAGTTAATTCAGTCTTCCAATTTTTATTTATTAAATAGCAATTAAACACAATTATCTTGCATAACAACATCAATTAAATTATTTGCTTGTGAAAATGTTAAGTTGAAGCTGTATAATTTTATATTGAAATTAACTAAATGTTTGTTCATATTCAGCTGATTCATTGCTTCTTTAGCTATATTGCTGTGTGTGTATTTATATATATATATATATATATATATATATATATATATATTTATATATATATTTATATATATATATATTTATATATATATATATATTTATATATATATATATATATTTATATATATATTTATATATATATATATATTTATATATATATATATATATATTTATATATATATATATATATATATATATATATATATATATATATATATATATTTATATATGTATATTTATATATATGTATATATTTATATATATGTATATATTTATATATATGTATATATATATATATATATTTATATATATATATATATTTATACAACTTTAACAGGTAAGTCCAGCACCTTTCTTAATGCTATTTTTTCAGCATTTTTTCAGCAACCTTTTTTCAGATTACAGCAGTGCACGATCACTGAGTGGGGTCTGCCAGCCCACATTTATAGATATGGAAAAAGCAAGATAGCGTCAGCACTTCTTCATATAAAATTTCACTTTATTGAGGTTTCAGACAAAGATAAAAACAGCGACGTTTCGAGTCAACACAGACCCTTAGTCATGACTAAGGGTCTGTGTTGACTCGAAACGTCGCTGTTTTTATCTTTGTCTGAAACCTCAATAAAGTGAAATTTTATATGAAGAAGTGCTGACGCTATCTTGCTTTTTCCATATATATATTTATATATATGTATATATTTATATATATATATATGTATATATTTATATATATATATGTATATATTTATGTATATATTTATGTATATATGTATATATATATATATATATATATATATATATATATATATGTATATATATATATGTATTTATTTATATATATATATATATATATATTTATATTTATATTTATATATATTTTATATATATTTTATATTTATTTATATATATACCGTATATTTTATATTTATTTATATATATTTATATATATATATATTTATATATATATATATATTTATTTTATATATATATTTATTTTATATATATTTTATATTTATTTATATATATATTTATATATATTTTATATATATTTTATATTTATTTATATATATATTTATATATATTATATACACACACATGTTCCTGTACTGAGAAAACTCTCTTTATTTTTTTAAAGTCATCAATAAAGTAGTTGGGCTCTACTTATCAGCCAGTGAGTAATCAGTCCATAGGGTGCATTTCTACACAAAACATGCTCTTCCTTTCAAATTTAACAGTTTTAACTTCACTTTTTTCATGAAAAATATCTTAACATGTATAGATAGAGCTCTTTTATATGTATTAAAGAAATTGTTGGTGTAATGTCTGTTTAACTGTTACCAAGTTGGAGTGGTGGTTTTATATATATAATCTCCTTTAATCTTAGTGTAAAAACTCCACAGACAACAAATTTTTATTAGAGTACATAGTTATTGGAGTTTTAGAAGGGAGAACGATTTCACAGGCTTTTACCTGAGCAGCTCCTTTATTAAGGGATTGCTTTTCTGAATAAATAGTTTATACAATGCTTAACAGACATAATAAAAAAATAAATCTTGGATTATGATACAACCCTTGTTATCCTAAGAGCTGAAAGTAGGAAGATATAATAATTCAGAATTCTGTATTGAGTGCTGCCAAGATTTACCACCTATTGAAGGAAGCAGTGAAGAGGAAATATATGGTTGCAGGCTGTAGTGTTAGGATTCTGTTATTATCTTAAACTGTTTGTTATAAATTAGTAGTTTTTCCAGCTTTTTTTTACCCAAATATATTATGGTTGAATAGCAATTTAAAAGCAATTATACAATCCTTTATTGTTCCCAATATTTTAGTATTTTCAGATGGCAGCTTTGATGCCAACACAACTTTGAGAACCATGGCTGGGGCGGAGACGTATGTGATTAAACGTTCAAGAAGGAATATCCAAGAATTTCCATCTGTATTGCCGGATAATTCATTAAATGAAGTCACAGACTTACTAGAGGAAAATACTAGGACCTTACACAAAAAGGGGAAGACTTGGCCATGCAATATTCTTCTAAAGCTATCTAGACATGTTTTAGTGTCTGCATTGGGGCCCAACCTCGCTTGGAACATCTTTCCTTTCCATAAATGTGACCAGGACCTAAAGCCCAGAAACAGCCTTATTAATCCCCTGAAGCTATTACATGCCAATGTCAAACCTATGCTACTTCACAGAGTCCTGAAGTTTCTTGGTGAATTAGGTTTCTTAGATGAATCCCAACAAAGCAAAGCTTTCTCTGTGCTCAAGAAAAGAATTCTCCATGCAGGAAATCCAGTGAGGACACCCGGTATCAAACCTATGGGTAGGTCACTTGGATGAAAGCAGCATGGTGCACGTGGCATGTCTCTACCTCTCCCCCTGTACATGCTTCCTCTCACATGGCTTTCCTGCATGCTGCTCACTGTCAACCCCAACCCCTTGGCTACTAGAGAGGGCTGGAATAGACTGCAGCAGAGATAACTCTGAATTGGTGAGGTCCTAGACAAAAATTATATGTGTGACTGCTTACATTTTAAAAACTGGTTGCCAGTTTATATGTGCATAACTGACTGAAGTGCAGATAGCAGGACTTAGCTAAACACTATGAAGGTCAGGCAATCAGCACTTCTTAGAATAGGAACTTTTCCTTAGCTGAATTTGTGGCTGATTCTATAAAAGTCGGTTATGTGATGCACTTTTTCAAGTGTAGTTTACTGTAACCATTATAAATTAAACTATAGTAATAAAGAGAGACAGTGTTTGTCATTTTTTTAAGTGGCCTTTCTTGTGTTAAAGGGACAAAGTAAAAATTAAACTTTCATGATTCAGACTTAAACAACTTTCCATTTCACTTAAAGTATCAAATTTACTTTGTTTTTGGTTTTTTAAATCCTTTGTTGAAGAGCATACATAAGGCTCAGGAGCAGCAATATTTATGCCTCTTTCTATTGGGTCAGTCGGAGTGTTCAACTAGCTCCCAAGAATGCATTGCTGCTTCTTCTAGAAAGGATACCAAGAGAATGAAGCACATTTGATCATATAAATAAATTGGAAAGCTGTTTCAAATGGCATACTCTATCTGAATCATGAAAGTTTATTTTTTTACTATATGCCAGGTACTGTAATCTCATTTATGAACTTGTAAGGTGATAGGTGTACAAAGCTGGCCTCATAGTAGTAGAGCCGCCTTTGCGTTGAAGCCCCCTTTAGACAGCCAAGGGGTTCAAATGTGGTAAACAGCACTTCATTTTATTTTATTAGCATTTGGTTTTCTTGGGGCTCATATCTGATTTCCTACATGAGAGCACTTTACAGGTATGGATAACCAAGAACTTTAACAATTTGTGTTGCTTGAATTGGTTTGAGAGAACTATTGTGCTTATTCGTAGTTTGCAAAAAACTATATTTATACTTGTCTTCTATAATCCACGGTGTAAATGAATGCAATGATCTATATGGATAGATAGATACATCTATCCTAGGGGTAGGTAGATAGAGTAAGAAGTTTAGTTACCATTTTACTAAGTACATTTCTCTTGTAAGGTATATCCAGTCCACGGATTCATCCATTACTTGTGGGATATTCTCCTTCCCAACAGGAAGCTGCAAGAGAAATCAAAACAAGGGTTGGAGATGGCGCCAGAGGCTATCTGGTGGAGAATAATTAAATTTAAGAAATATCAAAATAAACTTCAGAAAAAGGAGAAATATAAATGTATAGGACCATATACATATAAAAATGTGACTCAAAGTGTAATAAACACTTTCGTGGTAGTAAGGCAATCCACTGATTAAATAAATAAATTCAATTTATTAGAGCAATAAATAGTAAAACTGTTATTACACTTCTGTTAGAATAACATTTAATATATTGCAGTATGTTCATGAAACCATATGAAACTAATATCTAAAATTAGAGAAGCACTAATCATTTAAATAACAATTCAGTGACATCTAAATGTTAAAATGGTTAAAAAGCTAAACATTAAGCTAATTTATTGCACAATAGGCTATTATGAACCTGGTTACATAAACCTGTATGAACGACTATAATTGCTGGTTGTTGGATTCAGATAGGCACTGTGTTCTGATATAGATGAATAGTCTTTTGATTAAGGAAAACTTGAGATCAACAATGTAGTCCTTACGGTGCAGATCAAACTAAAAACTGAGAGTCTTCACCCCCACTCATGAGGGTCTTTCAAGTAACACAGTCAGTTGTAGGCACTTACCCGGAGCTCCGGTGTTAGGGGCGGACCTCTTTACTCCGCTCACCTGTAACGCTCCTTTCCCACTCGATAATGCCTTCACATGTATTTAGAAACCAAGTATTGCTTCAAAGTGTGCACACTTCCTTGAGAAAAATGCTCCTACCGCTTTCGCTCAGTACCTGGGTCAATCAACTAGGTTCTGGCGCTGCGGTCCTGGGAGCTTGTCGGGTCTGTGTCCTTTCCAAATTAAGCCGGATGCCGGTATGGTCTACGCATTTCAGCTCACCAGGGAGCCTTTGTCAAGGAAGCTGTAAGAGGACACCCACAGCAGAGCTGTCTATATAGCTCCTCCCCTAACTGCCACTCCCAGTCATTCTCTTGCAGCTCTCGACAAGAAAGGAAGTATCAAGAGATATGTGGTTACTTAGTGTAGTTTATCTTCAATCAAAAGTTTGTTATTTTTAAACGGTCCCGGCATTGTACTGTTTTTGCCTCAGACAGAAATTAGAAGAAGAGTTCTGCCTGAGGTTTTTGATGATCTTAGCGGTTTGCAACTAAGGTCCACTGCTGTTCTCACACATAACTGAAGAGCATGGGAAAACTTCAGCTGGGGGAATGGCCTGCAGAATTACCTGCTCTGAGGTATGTTCAGTATATTTTTTTTCTAGAGAGATAAGGTCTAAAAAATGCTGACAGTGCCTGATATATTTAAGGTAAACCTGATTAGTGATTTAACAAATGACTGGGATCATGCTTGCAGTAAAGGGTAATATTCATGTTAATTGCTTTAATTACTTAGTATGTGAAACGTTTGCATGATATATAAAAAAACAAAACGTTTTTTACTGAAGGTGATAAATCTTTATTTGGGGCCTAGTTTTCCACATGGCTGATTAGATTACTCCTAGGAGTAGTTATTTATGGCCCTTTCACTTTGAGTGCATGGTGGGAGGGGCCTATTTTCGCGCTCTAATTGCGCAGTAGTTTTTGCAGTCTGAGATATCCAGCTTCCCTGAAGGAGTCCCCTGACACATAGGACCTCTGTAAAGGGTTTTTGTTCCTACAAAAGTCGTTTTAAGGGCAGGTAGGAGCCACAGTAGAGCTGTGGCAGTTTGCTTGTGACTGTTTATAACGGTTTTATCGTTTTTCTGATCCGTTTTTGAGCCTGAGGGGTTAATCATCCATTTGCAAGTGGGTGCAATGCTATTTTAGTCTATTATACACACTGTAAAAATTTCGTAGAGTTTACTGCTTTTTTTCACTGTTTTGCAGTTTATGTGATTGTTTTTTTCCCTTAAAGGCACAGTACCGTTTTTTTATATTCTGCTTTTTCACATTTATTAAAGTGTTTTCCAAGCTTGCTGGTCTCATTACTAGTCTGTTAAACATGTCTGACATAGAGGAAACTCCTTGTTCATTATGTTTAGAAGCCATTGTGGAACCCCCTCTTAGAATGTGTACCAAATGCACTGATCTTACTATAAATTATAAAGACCATATTCTGGCTTTAAAAGATTTATCACCAGAGGAAATTGACAAGGGGGAAGTTATGCCGACTAACTCTCCCCACGTGTCAGAACCTATAACTCCCGCTCAAGGGACGCCAAGTACATCTAGCGCACCCATTGCGTATACCTTACAAGACATGGCGGCAGTTATGAATCATACCCTTACAGAGGTATTGTCCAAACTGCCAGGGTTACAAGGAAAGCGAGACAGCTCTGGGGCTAGAACAAATACAGAGCTCTCTGACGCTTTAGTAGCTATGTCTGATATACCCTCACAATGTGCAGAAGCCGAAGCAGGAGAGCTTCTATCTGTGGGTGATTTTTCTGATTCAGGGAAGACACTTCAACCTGATTCTGATATGTTTACATTTAAATTTAAACTTGAACATTGAGAAATTGTGTAAGTTGGATAAATACTATGCAGTGCCTGTTTACACTGATGTTTTTCCAATCCCTAAGAGGTTTTCAGAAATTATTACTAAGGAATGGGATAGACCAGGTGTACCTTTCTCTCCCCCTCCTGTTTTTAAAAAGATGTTTCCTATAGATGCCGCTACAAGGGACTTGTGGCAGACGGTCCCTAAGGTGGAGGGAGCAGTCTCTACCCTAGCGAAGCGTACAACTATCCCTGTCGAGGACAGTTGTGCTTTTCTAGATCCAATGGACAAAAAATTAGAGGGTTACCTTAAGAAAATTTTTATTCAACAAGGATTTATTCTCCAGCCTCTTGCATGCATTGCCCCAGTCACTGCTGCTGCGGCCTTCTGGTTTGAGTCTCTAGAGGAGGCTCTACAGGTAGAAACCCCGTTGGATGATATCCTTGACAAGCTTAAAGCTCTTAAGCTAGCCAATTCATTTGTTTCTGACGCCGTTGTTCATGTAACCAAGCTAACGGCTAAAAATTCTGGTTTTGCTATTCAGGCGCGTAGGGCGCTATGGCTTAAATCCTGGTCAGCTGACGTTACTTCAAAGTCTAAGCTTCTCAACATTCCTTTCAAGGGGCAGACCCTATTCGGGCCTGGACTGAAGGAGATCATTTCTGATATTACTGGAGGAAAAGGTCACGCCCTTCCTCAGGATAGGTCCAACAAATTAAGGACCAAACAGACTAATTTTCATTCCTTTCGAAACTTCAAGAGTGGCGCAGCTTCAACTTCCTCTAATACAAAACAAGAGGGAAATTTTGCCCAGTCCAAGCCGGTCTGGAGACCTAACCAGGCTTGGAACAAGGGAAAGCAGGCCAAAAAACCTGCTGCTGCCTCTAAGACAGCATTAAGGATCAGCCCTAGTCTAGTAGGGGGCAGACTTTCTCTCTTCGCCCAGGCTTGGGCAACAGATGTCCAGGATCCCTGGGCGTTGGAAATTGTGTCCCAGGGATATCTTCTGGATTTCAAAGCTTCTTCCCCAAAAGGGAGATTTCATCTCTCACAATTATCTGCAAACCAGATAAAGAGAGAGGCATTCTTACATTGTGTTCAAGACCTCCTAGTTATGGGAGTGATCCACCCAGTTCCAAAGGAGGAACAGGGGCAAGGCTTCTATTCAAATCTGTTTGTAGTTCGCAAGAAAGAGGGAACCTTCAGACCAATCTTAGATCTCAAGATCTTAAACAAATTTCTCAGGGTCCCATCCTTCAAGATGGAGACTATTCGAACCATCCTACCTATGATCCAGGAGGGTCAATATATGACTACCGTGGACTTAAAGGATATTTATCTTCACATTCCGATACACAGAGATCATCATCGGTTTCTCAGGTTCGCCTTCCTAGACAGGCATTACCAGTTTGTGGCTCTTCCCTTTGGGTTAGCCACGGCACTAAGAATCTTTACGAAGGTTCTAGGGTCACTCCTAGTGGTCCTAAGGCCGTGGGTTATAGCAGTAGCCCCTTACCTAGACGACATTCTGATACAGGCATCGAATTTTCAAATCGCCAGGTCCCATACGGACATTGTTCTTGCATTCCTGAGGTCTCATGGGTGGAAGGTGAATGAAGAAAAGAGTTCTCTATCCCCTCTCACAAGAGTTTCCTTCCTAGGAACTCTGATAGATTCTGTAGAAATGAAGATTTACCTGACAGAGGCCAGGTTGTCAAAACTTCTAAATTCCTGCCGTGTTCTTTATTCTACTTCTCGCCCTTCAGTGGCTCAGTGTATGGAAGTAATCGGCTTAATGGTAGCGGCAATGGACATAGTGCCGTTTGCCCGCCTACATCTCAGACCGTTGCAACTTTGCATGCTCAGTCAGTGGAATGGGGATTACACAGATTTGTCCCCTCTACTAAATCTGGATCAAGAGACCAGGGATTCTCTTCTCTGGTGGTTATCTCGGGTCCATCTGTCCAAGGGTATGACCTTCCGCAGGCCAGATTGGACAATAGTAATGACAGATGCCAGCCTTCTGGGCTGGGGTGCAGTCTGGAACTCCCTGAAGGCTCAGGGCTCGTGGACTCAGGAGGAGGCACTCCTTCCGATAAACATTCTGGAACTAAGAGCGATATTCAATGCTCTTCAGGCTTGGCCTCAGCTTGCTGCGGTCAGGTTCATCAGATTTCAGTCGGACAATATCACGACTGTAGCCTACATCAACCATCAAGGGGGAACAAGGAGTTCCCTAGCAATGTTGGAGGTTTCAAAAATAATTCTATGGGCAGAGGTTCACTCTTGCCATCTATCAGCTATCCATATCCCAGAAGTAGAGAACTGGGAGGCGGATTTTCTAAGTCGGCAGACTTTTCATCCGGGGGAGTGGGAACTCCATCCGGAGGTATTTGCACAGTTGATTCAACTTTGGGGCAAACCAGAACTGGATCTCATGGCATCTCGTCAGAATGCCAAGCTTCCTTGTTACGGATCCAGGTCCAGGGATCCCAAGGCAGCGCTGATAGATGCTCTAGCAGCGCCTTGGTCCTTCAACCTGGCTTATGTGTTTCCACCGTTTCCTCTGCTCCCTCGTCTTATTGCCAAGATCAAGCAGGAGAGAGCTTCAGTGATTTTGATAGCACCTGCGTGGCCACGCAGGACTTGGTATGCAGATCTGGTGGACATGTCATCCCTTCCACCATGGACTCTGCCGCTGAGTCAGGACCTTCTACTTCAGGGTCCTTTCAACCATCCAAATCTAATTTCTCTGCGTCTGACTGCTTGGAGATTGAACGCTTGATTTTATCAAAGCGTGGTTTCTCTGAGTCGGTCATTGATACCTTAATTCAGGCTCGAATGCAGGTCACCAGGAAAATCTATCAAAAGATATGGTGTAGATATCTTCATTGGTGTGAATCCAAAGGTTACTCATGGAGTAAGGTCAGGATTCCTAGGATATTATCTTTTCTCCAAGAAGGATTGGAGAAGGGATTGTCAGCTAGTTCCTTAAAGGGACAGATTTCTACTCTGTCTATTCTTTTGCACAAGCGTCTGGCTGATACTCCAGATGTTCAGGCATTTTGTCAGGCTTTAGTTAGAATCAAGCCTGTGTTTAAACCTTTTGCTCCTCCATGGAGTTTAAATTTAGTTCTTAAGGTTCTACAAGGGGTTCCGTTTGAACCTTTGCATTCCATAGATATTAAACTTTTATCTTGGAAAGTTCTGTTTTTAGTAGCTATCTCCTCGGCTCAAAGAGTTTCGGAGTTATCTGCTTTACAATGTGATTCCCCTTATCTCATTTTCCATGCAGATAAGGTAGTGTTACGTACCAAACCTGGTTTTCTTTCTAAGGTGGTATCTAATAAAAATATCAATCAGGAGATTGTTGTTCCTTCACTATGTCCTAATCCTTCTTCAAAGAAGGAACGTCTATTACACAATCTTGATGTGGTTCGTGCTTTAAAATTTTATTTACAAGCTACAAAGGATTTTCGTCAAACATCTGCTTTGTTTGTGATCTACTCGGGACAGAGGAGAGGCCAAAAGGCTTCTGCAACTTCTCTTTCCTTTTGGTTAAGAAGTATAATCCGCTTAGCTTATGAGACTGCTGGCCAGCAGCCTCCTGTAAGAATTACAGCTCATTCCACTAGAGCGGTGGCTTCCACATGGGCTTTTAAGAATGAGGCTTCTGTTGAACAGATTTGTAAGGCGGCGACTTGGTCTTCGCTTCATACTTTTTCTAAATTCTACAAATTTGATACTTTTGCTTCTTCGGAGGCTATTTTTGGGAGAAAGGTCTTACAGGCAGTGGTGCCTTCCGTTTAAGCGCCTGCCTTGTCCCTCCCTTCATCCGTGTCCTATAGCTTTGGTATTGGTATCCCACAAGTAATGGATGAATCCGTGGACTGGATATACCTTACAAGAGAAAACAAAATTAATGCTTACCTGATAAATTTATTTCTCTTGTGGTGTATCCAGTCCACGGCCCGCCCTGTCATTTTAAGGCAGGTGTTTTTTATTTTTAAACTACAGTCACCACTGCACCCTATAGTTTCTCCTTTCTCTTGCTTGTCTTCGGTCGAATGACTGGGAGTGGCAGTTAGGGGAGGAGCTATATAGACAGCTCTGCTGTGGGTGTCCTCTTGCAGCTTCCTGTTGGGAAGGAGAATATCCCACAAGTAATGGATGAATCCGTGGACTGGATACACCACAAGAGAAATACATTTATCAGGTAAGCATAAATTTTGTTTTACCAAAGGCATCACATGAGGAAAAATGAGGCATTAAAATTAGTCAGAAAAAACAATGTTTCCAGTATCCCTTATTTTTTATGTTGGTTGTATTTATTGAAGTCATGTTTGTACATTAACATTGCAAAAATAAAAGGCTATACTCTGCCCTTGCTGAAAAAACCTCATTAGCCCATGCAATGCATGTGAAATATTTCTTCCATATGTGAAGTCATTTACCTTTGCTCAGAGATTGAGGTACCAGGTGGAGAGCAGCATATTAATTCTCAGGCTAGGATTCCCATGAAGGAAACATGCACTCCCAAATAAACAACAAGGGATGCTTATAAATACAATTAAATCAATGTTGTGGAAGGCAGACAAGGGACCTTGTTTAATAGCTACACTGCAAACCCACCTCCTCTATCCCAATTGTTACAGGGTCTGTCACTCTAGGCCAAAATATGTCCCTGACAAGTCAGAAGAACAGCCTGACAGCTTTAACATAGTTTCATTGTAAAAGTTTAAGGGGTATTCTAATACAAACATTGACAAACTCTAAATCATTCAGGGAATGTGTTTTTTGCATTACTTTCTTTGCTAGCCATGAAAAAAGGGTTAACATGGAGGAAACAAATATGCAAAGCAGCAGTCTTTACCTGCTTGGCCTTTGTAGGTGTAGTAATACAAAAATAACAGGCACTAGAGAATTAGAGTGTGCATATTTGTATTAGAATGTCCCTTTAAATTGTATGGTAAGATCAATTGTAAATGTATTACTTGATTTACAAGACTGATAGTTTATAACAAACAGATGTAAGAGTATATTGCAGTTATATGAACTTAGACGAAACCTCTAAATTTAATGTGCACAGAAGGGAAAAGGTGATTTTCATAATCAAATACAGTTTTTC
Source organism: Bombina bombina (assembly GCF_027579735.1). Classification (NCBI taxonomy): domain Eukaryota; kingdom Metazoa; phylum Chordata; class Amphibia; order Anura; family Bombinatoridae; genus Bombina; species Bombina bombina. Next base: position 647,026,829 of record NC_069504.1, read on the forward strand.
AGATTAATCTGTTTGTTATCTGTTGCAACTCTAACATGAACAAATTAGAGACAATAACCCTTCTGTGCACCAGGCTGCTGGCAGAGTTTATATTACCATCTTCAGTAATCATACACTGTAGTCACCCAGACATTGTGATTCTACCTCCCTTTGCATTACATGGATACAATAATCTGTAAATTTGGCACAGGCATTGTATATATTTAACTTTATGTAGAGCTGTCCATATGCCAGACATTCTTACAGGCTTCACATAATCTGTAAACCTCAACATGGCAATTATGCCTTTAGTATTACAGATTATGTTATTGTAGTTATACACTTATCACTGCACCAAAGAAACACAGGAAGGTAGAGATAATACTGGAATGTGTGCTTAGAAAACCCTATGCAGCAACTAAGAGGTTAACCACAATCTGCTTTACATTATAGAATTGTGTCAGTGTCAAGTAGAAATTAATCTGCAACTCGGACCTTTCATTGTACCTAGAGGGAAGATTCCCATATCCACCCAACTGATTGGGAAGAGCCCGGGGAGCACTGATAACTACATTTTCTGTGTACTCAGATGGAATAAGGGAGGTTACAGAGAAGGAAGAGAAGGAAATATAATGCACAGGGGACACTGCCCAGCGTCCCTGTGCCAAGTCTATGTCTGGGGCCTGGCACCAGCTCAGTATGGTGAGGATTGTGAATCCCAAGAACCAGCTATAGGCAAAATAAATTCTAAATTGCATACACATGACAACACTGTGTAAAGAGATCATGTACATTAAGTTTGCATTGCATACACCACCCAAAATAGTCAATCTAAAGAGTAGACTAGTTTGCACCTTAAGTGCCCTAAGTGTAGGTCAATAAGACACTCCTTGATTTTTTTTTTAATAAGATTTTTATTGAGGTTATTCAAGTATATAACAGTAAATAAAAGTTCAGTAGTATATATGCATTGGGTACAGTAATATTTGTTTAGCTATTACATTCCGATAGAAGGTATTGAATTACAATGTACATAGCTTTGTATAATTAGAAGGACAATACAGTATTATTGTACAAAACACTGAACATAAATATTGGAACCTCATTTTCTATTTTTTGTAGGAAATGAATGTACCTCTAAAACTTCAACAGGCTACTTATGGGCCTATGCAATTTAAATGGATAGGAGGAGGAGATCTAATGTTACATACGGTTGTTCTTGGACCTTGAAATTTAGTTAGAGATAGCAGGGTTAGAAGGTTGTAAAGAAAGATACCTGAAACTCTCTAAAGTCTGTTAACAATATTTAGTGTGTTGATTTTGCAATAGGGGTGCAACTTAGAAAGGATAAATAATTTATGCACATATATGACTAACAACTAGCTGATCTGAGCAATGTTTGTTTAGAATATAGGGATTGCTATTCATTCCCGGTTGTATCTAATGTGGAGGTTAAGTTTATGAGCTAATCAGCGTTTACTTGGCGTATGTAAATAATTATGTGATCCTCCCTACATCTGTTAGGGAACACAAACTCAAGCTAGGTGTGCAGGTGTCTTTGAACCCCTGACCATGAGGGTACTATTAGCGTTTAGACATGGTACAAATATTGAAGTAATTCCTGGTTATAACCTAGTCAGAGTGTTCATCAGGATGAAATCATGTATCTACTCTATATATACATCAGGAAGGGCCATCCCATAACATAGCAAATCTTTAGTGTAGCATATTGAGATATGTCAGTTTAGGAATATAAATTAAGAGCTTGGCTAAGTCTGATCAAGTACAGAATACTATTCAGTCCTCTATTATTTTACAATTACAATAGTCAGCACACCGCCCTACCTCGGCAGCTGGCAGCACGGCAGGAAGCTGAGCAAGTTGAGATATTTGCTGTTAATAGAGAGAACTGCATTCTAGTGAGTCAAGATAATAAAGTGTATACTGCTATAGTGGAGATATATCTCTGAAGGTGGCCTAAGAAAATGGAACATTCCAGACCTGTTTTTGGATGGCTCTGACTCAGAGTAAACATTTTAAGAATAAGCATTATTGTGTGTAGCACAAGTAGCAATTTGTATATATTGAGCCACTGGGATTAGCAGCATTTTTATATAGGTATAACTCATATTACAGAGATAGATATGAATATTCACATTATAGATAAATAAGTCTGCATATAGAAACTCTGGATGGGTAAACTCTATTTGATAAAGAGTAGGGTTAGACCATTAAATGAAATTCTTTAGTAAAACAGTATGGAGGACCAATATTTGGTGTAACCTTAACAGTAGGGTGAAGATTCTGTAAACCTACCTCTAGATAGCTCGGCATCCGTGCATATGTTTTACACATATAACTGTATGAGTTGTAGCTCCAATAATTATTTACTATTGTTTTTTATTGGGTACACTAATATGAGGAAATAAAAGCATATTGTAGGGGCTGGTCAAGATAGGCACAGCTTGGTTATACACATATGGCGAGATTGATCTGTCAAAGAACGCGCTTAGAAAACCATTTCAGATATTACCCCAATAACTGTTTGGATGTATTAAGTCTTGGCAGCAAAAAGTCTATTTCAGAGTTAAACAGGTACAGTCACGGCTTAGTTATGCAAATATGTATTGGTAGACGGTAGAGTAAAGGGAGGGTATAGTTAAGCCATATAAAAGAGAGAAAAAAAAACACAACAAAACTTTGCTATGGTAGTTCTCATAGGCTTAGCTCCCAATGAATGTCTATTAAACATCAAACCTGTTGGAAGGAAACCCGTACCTCACATCAAGTTTAACCGATCCCTAATCTGATGCTTTTTGATGAGATGCCCATCTGAAATATTAGTGTTTTAAGTCCAGAGTTATTACTCTGCAAGGTATATCTCTCAACATAGGAAACCCTTGGAACATGAAAGATCTTGGATCTAAGTTTGCGGGGAGGCCTCCTGATCTACTGCAGTCCCAAGTCACAGCTCCAGGTGCTAAACTCTCCGATCCATTCATAGGCAGATAGCATCGAGGTACTTGGATGTGGATTTTACCTTGTTTCTGTATATCAGAGCTCGGTTTCTCTTGAGCACTAGTCAGGCCATCTCTCTTCCTCTTACGATCCTTGGATCCTGCCGTAGGGCGCTGTGTCGCAGTGAAACTCTGGATAGATGATTGCCGAGTGTGGCTAGATTTTAGCTCTGGCAGCAGCTCCAAGCCGTAGCAATCAGCTTCTAATGGAGGAAGTTGCTCTGTGTTCCATGTAGAAGAGGAGGTAGCTGTGAGGAATAAAGATCTAAGGTCCCTTTCAATCTGTCGGTAGAACTGCGTGATCGCATCTTGCATCGCACACTCTTATGCTGTCACAACCGCCAGAGCCTCCATTTTTTGCACTGTTTGTCTCCCTTTCACTGGATAATAAAGCAGTAGTTTTGTTTAGCACCTAACCAAAAGACAAACTTAGAGCGATGTAGGGGGGGTGGTGTTGCTGATTTTTCTGTTTCGCCGCTTCTTGAGATCTGCTGCTGATTCGGATTGCAAAGTTTCTTGAAAGAAAAACTATAGTTTTTTAGTATCAACTGATTTAGTAGGTATTCCCCATTTGGCATAGGTTATCCGTTTGAGCAGATGATAAGAGTGGAAGACGATATTCAGCTGATTTTTAAAAAATTATACAGAGCCTCTTATTTTGCGGCTTATCATAGCCGCTGCTCGGACACGCTACACTTCTTGACTGTTTAACTTTCTCAACCTGTGCTATGTCAAAACTAATGTGCAATCGCTATTAGCAGCTCATAATCATACTTCTGCTTAAAGGGCATTTTACTCAAAATGTAATTCCCATAAAATCTTTAATTATGGATGAAAAAAGAAAACATTACAATGTAGTTTATTTTGCCTCTACAAACAAATAGGGTGAGATTACATATACGGCGCAGGCTATGGCGCAAGCGTTGAAACCCGCGCCGTACGTAATTTCACCTCGCACATCGGGGAATTACATATACGGCGCGTTAGATGCTAGACTGGCGTAAGTAGGACAAACTGGCGATCTTCAGAAATGTGCGCAAATACACATTTCTGTCATTGCAAGTAGCTTACGCCAGTATTATGTCCATGGATAGTGTCAATAAAGAGTAGTTTTATGCAAATGAGGATAACACGTGTAAAAACAAAACCGGAATTTAACTAAAAATGCGACAAGTAATTACGCAATTCAAATTCATATATAAACCCATGCGCAGCCGCCATTTTCTTCAGTGTGTTTGGATTGTTTGTTGAGCTACAGCACCCTGCCCAGGAGTGGAGGATTAGTGAGAGTAGAGAGAGAGGCGCAAACAGAATAGTTAGGTCGCATTGGTGGATTGAGTAAGTTTGTACACTTACACATATTCTGACATATTGCACACATTTTGCATACATACATATACAAAAACACGACACTTATTTTTTCAACACCTCACACATTTTTGTTTTGTTTTACAGTGTGATAGGCTGAGTGTTTGATTGTGATTGTGTGACTGAACTGGGAGTGAGTGGGAGTGTGTGTAGTGTGATTAGTGTGAGGATGGCAGGGAGAGGTAGGGATGATGGGAGGAGGGGAGAGGAGTGGCAGGTAGAGGAGTATTGGAGAGGACAGGAGGAGCAGTGGGGTCCCCGTCAGGGAGAAAGTGGAGTGGGGAGAGCCAGAAGGGATGATGAGAGGTGAGATGCCTGTGAGCCCCAGAGAGCAGGCACATCCAGGAGAGGGACAGAGGGTGCACATGGGGACAGAAGGGGGGGGGGGAGAGGATAGGGAGGAACCCACACTGCCAGGGACATCACAGGGAGGAAGCCAAGTGGCCATGGAGCATGAGAGGTTGAGATGTCCCAACTTCTCATTTGCTTAAAATGTTCCCTAGTCCAGGCCATCATTGACAATTACAGTACCCTCTTTGGACAGGAGAAGGGCAAAAGCAGTGCCAAAAGAAGAAAGACTGCATGGTTAGCAGTAGAGGATGCCGTTAACAGTGTGGCCCTGCAGAAGTGAACTGTAGAGGGCCTGAAAAAGAAATGGAATGACTGCAAGAGGCGGGCCAAAGAAAAGATTGGGCAGGAAGCTGTCCACCAGAAAGGAACAGGTGGTGGGCCAGCCCTGGACATAGAGTATATAACACCTGGCAGGAGATGATACACAGGTCCCTGAGTATCACAGCAGTCCAGGTGCTCATGACTCAGGGGCTGCAACCACAGCACATCATGCTGGTGAGTAAAATCCCACACACCTGTATTATATGTAGTTGCGATACAACATCCTTTAATATAACATAGTATTTGGCGTAGTAACAAACACATCTACAATTATACTTGACATTACTGCTACTTAACACAATGCAATTCATGATATGAGGTGGAATAGTGCAATACTAACATGTCTCAGAGTAACACAGGCCACAAGCCACATGTAGAGTTTTCATTAAATGGACACCTTTGGCCTCCCAATACTTTTAGCTCAATAAAGCAGGTTCTGTGCCTAGATAAGGCTAAAGTAAATTGTGTGACCATAGTGTCACTTAAAGAACACATTATTTCATCATTGACATGTACACATAACTATTGTATGAAACACATCCCTGTATATTGCTCATATATAAATCCCTCATAAAACAAATCACAATGTGCACATGTATGTTATAGAGTTTGACATGAGAATCAGTATAGGCCCTAGCATGTATCAATGTACATTGTATGCCCACATGGACATATATCTGACTGTACTAATCCCTCTCATCCTTTGACTCCTCCACAGAACCTCCTGTCACGAGGATACAAACGGCCATGCCGCCACCACCACCACCACAACAACAACCACCACCAGTCTTCCTGCAACCGCACGAACAGTATGCTCCCAGGCATGAGCATAGTTGGATGGCTTCAGTTGAGGACTTAAGAGTGATGCCACCGCCATTGCCATATGACCCCTGCCAAGATTCCTGGCCAGAGGAATATCCTTCCTTTGGATTTAAGGGGGAGCCAAGACAGCCACAAAAGGTCCATGAGTTTACACCCCCCACAACACAATCTCATGTCAGTCATGGATATTACCCACAGACTAGATTGTAGAGGCTGTGTGGCCACACATGGGTCATCAGTGGGACTACCAATCCATCATGAGAGTTCCACCATCCTCATCCATTGGACAAGCTCCACCATCCTCATCAATTGGATGAGCTCCACCATCCTCATCCATTGGACGAGCTCCACCATCCTCATCCATTGGACGAGCTCCACCATCCTCATCCATTAGATGAGCTCCACCATCCTCATCCATTGGACAAGGTCCACCATCCTCATCCATTGGACGAGGTCCACCATCCTCATCCATTGGACGAGCTCCACCATCTGCAGATGGCAATAGAGCAGAAACTACAGCTGCCCCTCTAGCAGCAGAATATACAGATGAACCTGCCCCTCTAGCAGAAAAAGATGCAGGTGAACCTGCCCCTCTAGCAGCAAAAGATGCAGGTGATTGCAGAAAAGGGGAGCCCAATGGCACTACTAAGGAAATGGAAAGGAAATAAATGTGAAGATAAGTTAATGGTAAGAAGTGATATTATATTATACCCTTCTACCCTATTATATAGTATATCACAATAGGGTGCTGTGTACTAACTACTATAAAAAAGCAGTACAAGACTGCAAGGGATGTACACATTGAAGCACTCAGAGTCCCATATAATGAATTAGACTGATGAGCAGACACTTGGCAGATATTCAAGGAGAAAAATATTAATTAAAAAAAAACTTTTATTGGGGCAAATTAAAATAATGGACAACACAATTTAAAAACACAGGATTGTCTTCTAACCTAAAAGAGGGTAAAATTGCGAGGGTGAGGTTGTCCCTATAGGATCCCTGAACTGCAAAACAATGGGCTGGGGCTCCTATTATACAGATGGCAATTAGGCAACAATTGAGATTCACAGACCTAGGATGAGACTGTAAATCCATAGTCTTCAAAATGATTTGCTAAGTGTACTCTAAGCGGTCTTAGCAGTATAGTTGAATCAAGATCAGTCTGTATATATTAATGAATGATTATGACACATTGTGATGTTCCATATACATAGAGAGTAAATAATATAAACCTTTTGAACTGGACTGAAATTGACCTCGGTATTCTACAAATGTATTTAGGCTACTCAATTGTAAAAATGAGAACTGGGTAAAATAATCTATATTTTTACGTGAGCCAGTTGAATTTACTAGACAAAAAGTAACTAAGTTGCGGTTTATCAAAATCGAAACAATGTATACATATATAGGATCATTTAATGTCTATGTTCGCAGGCTTCTAAAGATTCTTCCTATAACACCTCTTGTTATGATAATAGATTACCGTTCAAAGAATTAAGGTATTGTAAAAGCTGGCACCGTTTTTTTATATACTATTGTAAAAGCCTGAGTGTCTGATATTATTAGCAAACAGTAAGGGATGTGTGTTAGTACTGCTATAGACGTTTTGCTCCCAAATAACACAGCCCTATATCCTTCTATTTTATGATTCAAAGTGTATATACACAGCTGTAAGGATTAATCACCTGATCACAAACCTTCATTAGCGTCTGTGTTATATTTGAATAGAAAACAATACAGGGATATAAAATTATACTGCCAGTATGGGCTATTTTACCATCTGTTAATAAAGCACACGGTACACTTGTCCAATGTTGTATATCAAATGTGTCTATCTTCTATATAGATGCTCAGTTTATCTGTTATTAATTATATTAACCATTCATAAAAGGGGTGTATTAATGAGACCACAGCGGTTTAGCTCCCAAATAATACTGCTGGACTATTCACCTATATTAAGGTACTATAAGTAATATTTATCTAATATCTTATACTATTATTGAAGTTCAATGTAGGTGCTGAAAAAGAAAGGTTGGCGGCGCCTTTTCTACTACTGTCTCAGATCGACAGTAGTATCGGTTTTATATATAAAATAAAATAGCTGCTTTGCAGAGGGATTCTAACGTTAACCTTCCATGACCCGCTTTATGGATATATACTAAATCTTAAATCTTAAACCAACACACCAGCCATAGTATTATTGCTCAGTATGCACTTTAAGACTAGAGTGTGCTGGCAATTCCCATCCCAATATGATTTTTTAGGTTAGGATTCCTGCTAAGTTTTAAAAAGAAGAATGAGAGCCCATTAACTCCCAACCTCCCCTGACATGTTTGGCCGACAAACTCGGCTTTCTCAAAGGGTTTACTCTCTATGTATATGGAACATCACAATGTGCCATAATCATTCATTAATATATACAGACTGATCTTGATTCAACTATACTGCTAGGACCGCTTAGAGTACACTTAGCAAATCATTTTGAAGACTATGGATTAACAGCCTCATCCTAGGTCTTTGAATCTCAATTGTTGCCTAATTGCCATCTTTATAATAGGAGCCCCAGCCCATTGTTTTGCAGTTCAGGGATCCTATAGGGACAACCTCACCCCCGCAATTTAACCCTCTTTTAGGTTAGAAGACAATCCTGTGTTTTTAAATTGTGTTGTCCATTATTTTAATTTGCCCCAATAAAAGTTATTTTTTAATTAATATTTTTCTCCTTGGATATCTGCCAAGTGTCTGCTCATCAGTCTAATTCATTATAAGGGACTCTGAGTGCTTCAATATGTACATCCCTTGCAGAAGATGCAGGTGAACCTGCCCCTCTAGCAGCAGAAGATGCAGATGAACCTGAGACTCAAGCAGCAGAAGATGAAGCTGAACCTGTCCCTCTAGCAGCAGAAGAGGCAGGTGAACCTGCCCCTCTAGCAGCAGAAGATGCAGGTGAACCTGCCCCTCTAGCAGCAGAAGATGCAGGTGAACCTAAGACTCAAGCAGCAGAAGATGCAGCTGAACCTGCCCCTCTAGCAGCAGAAGTTGCAGTTGAATCTGCCCCATAAGCAACTGGCAGCCCTGTTGCTCAAGAGCCTGTGGATGCATTCTATTCTGCCCTGGGTGATGAATACATTGCACTCCAGAGGAGGCTCGTGACAAGCACTGAAAGCATGCAAAGAGGCCAAGAGAGGTTCGTCAGGAGCAAAGAGAGGTTCTTCAGGAGCCAAAAGAGGTTCTTCAGCGGCCAAGAGAGGTTACACAAACACAGCATAGAGCTTAAGAGAGACATAGCAGCATCGTTAAGTGCAAGTGTTCAAAACCAGTCACAGATGATGCAAATTCTGTCTGATATGCAGATGCAGATGGACAATAGATGGAGAGAACAAAATCAACTCTTGGGTGTGTTGGTTGAGCACTTTACACACCATCAGGACACTGCCTCCAGCCTATCATCTCTGGCCAGCACACCAGCAGAAACACCAGAATGTGCTAAAACCAGGAGAACAAGGAAATCCACGACAGGCTCCTCAGCTCCCACATCAAAGAAGCCAAAATATAAATAAATATTATTATAGTTCACCATAAACCTTGTCCTCTTTTATTTACCATGTAATTGTCATATACGTCCATGTGAGGTGTGTTTTATTACACTAATATTGTTCAAACATATAATATGAGCTGTGTAGAAATGGCAATAAAAAGAGGTAATATTATGATTATGACATATTCTTGTACTATAACTCACATCCACATAGTTGTGTATAAAGGGTACATAGAGTAATATTCACTTATAAGATATATATATATATATATATATATATATATATATATATATATATATATATATATATATATATATATATATATATATATATTATATCAATATCTTACATCCAATATAAATTGACACATGGGTATATATAATACTGATGTTACTGATAGGGTGTGCATTTTCAGGTGTTTTAAGGCTGCAGGTGAGAGTTGTTGTTTTATAAGATAGATAATCCCTTTATTACCCATTCCCCAGTTTTGAATGACCAACACTGTTATATTAATACACATTTTACCTCTGTGATTAACTTGTAGTTAAGTTTCTGACAGCCCCCTGATCACATGACATTTTATTAATTATCTATTGACTTTAATTGTATCCAATTAGTGCAGTGTCTGCCACAATCCACGTGCATGATCACAATGTTACCTATATGGTTTACATGAACTAGCTCTCCCTTGTTGTAAAAAGTAAATGAAAATGCATGTGATAAGAGGTGGCCTTCAAGGTCTTAGAAATTATCATATGAGCCTTCCTAGGTTTAGCTTTCAACTAAGAATACCAAGAGAACAAAGCAAAATTGGTGTTAAAATTAAATTGCAAAGTTGTTTGAAATGACATGCCCTATTTTAAACATGAAGGTTTTCTTTGTACTTGACTGTCCCTTTATATATTTTGGCCTCAAGGCCAAGCTGTGTTAATACAGCCAGTAGAATAAATTACACTCCTAGTGGGTTCTAAAAGAGATAAGTTAATACAATTCTGATTTCCCATTGTTCTCTCCAAGTATTGGTGATTGTTTTAAGAACAAATATAAAATAAAGAAGCAAGTATATGTTCACAATGTGATAAGGTAATGAGATCTGATTATACCTGCAAACTCAATCCATTCGATTAGGCTATGGCTTCAAAACACAGAATCAGCTATTTCAAATACACAAATAAACCTTAAAAAAGTAAATCTCATACATTTTATAGTATACTGTCTCTTTAACTATTTGAGCTGCTGCAGTATGTGTTTTTTAACACTTCCAGGGAGTTACGTTGTTTTTTTAGTCAGTTGCTGCGCCTGCAATGTGTTGCGAGATGAGAATGGAGTAGATTTTCTCAATTCTGCGCACATGTCCTTACGCTGTATATTGGATACCGAATTGCGCGCCAGTTCTATGTTAGTCTATGGGAGTAAAAAATGCGGCCAACGGGTGAAATATACACACGTAACTTGTATGCTACTCTGTATATGTAATACCAAAATCGCGTAAAAACCGGCGCCGTATATATGTAATCGCGCCCATAGTATTTTTTCTACTGGACTGCATTGTGCAGTCTACAGAACCCTGAGGCTCAGTAGCAGTATTTGTCAGATAAGCATTGTGGGAGTAGTAGTCCCAAGCCTGTGAGTACCAGCAGGAGTGTCCTGTTACTTGTAGCTTGTGAATATATCAGATATAACAAAGTCAGACTGCACATACTAACAGTACTCACACATTATACACACAGGTCACATGCAAGCACACATTTTTACAATAAATAAACCTAGGAAATTCAATCTAATAGAAAAAAAAGTCTATTTATGCCAGAGATTAAAGGGACATTGTACACTAGATTTTTCTTTGCATAAATGTTTTGTAGATTATTCATTTATATAGCCTATCTGGGTTTGTTTTCGTAAAAATGTTTAGTTTTGCTTATTTTTAAATAACATTGTGCTGATTTTCAGACTGCTAACAAAGCCCCAAAGTTTTAGATGTATACTGATGTTTACAGACTTCAGATTGCTTCTGTTTGTATAATGGGTCTTTTCATATGCAAGGGAGGTTCTGCTATCTGCCCCTTTCAGTGGGTGTCCCAGGCTAATCTCATCAACAGTGCTAAATTTGGAACTATTATGTAAGTTATTAAAAGGTTTTATACTGGATTTTTAGATCAGTCTGTACATATTCTTCTTTATAGTAGTGCATATTACATGTAGTTAAATGAACATTGGTGTATACTGCCTCTTTAAGTTCCCAATGAAATGTTAAAAAAATATGAAAATTCTGACACTAAACTGTCCCATTTCATACAATTTAATGATGTAATATATTTAAAGGGATATGAAACCCAATTTTTTTTTACAGCCGCCAACATTAAGCCACCAATTAGCAAGCACCACCCAGGTGCTGAACCAAAATGGGCCGTCTCCTATGCTTTCCATTCCTGCTTTTCAAATAAAGATACCAAGAGAAGGAAGAAAAATTTATAATAGGAGTAAATTAGAAAGTTGTTTGAAATTGCATGCTCTGTCTGAATCATGAAAAAAGTTGGGTTTCATACATATCCCTTTAACTGGTGAGTTTAATTTTGCAAATAATGTAAATTTTTTGCTCTTACATATATATAAACTTAAATTTTAGCTGCTCTACTGGTATACAGAACTATCTACTGTATGGGAACAATGTTTTTTTTCTCATTTAACCACAATAGTTTTACCCAGGGTATGGGAAGTATATTGCAATTAGCTGCCACAAGCAGAATCATGCATTTTGTGCAATCAAATCACCTCAGAATTACAGCCCACAGATATTTAAACAGTTGACCCTTTCCTACTTTTAAGAATGATATCCTTTTTCAATAGGCCCAGGAGCAAACCAAAAGGTTGGGAGGTCTTGTTAGCTTAATATGTTGGGTGTTTACAAAAGAAAACATAATATGGGTTTTATTGCTTGATTGTATTTATTATGACTGTGGGTAATTGTGAATGAGCATAATGTGCTTGGCACACAATTGTGCTTTTTCCATGCATTACTTACGTGTAGTTTTAGTACAGTAGGTTTGGAAAGCAATACTTTAAAATGTACTGGGAAACTAAAATTTAATAAAAGTCCCTAAATGATAAAGTTTTGTCAATTTAGAAGCTATAAAATGCTCAATATTTTATTAATGAGAAATAAAATAATGGATATGAATATACAATATTTTTGCTCATCAGTTTTAAAAGTATTTATTTTGTGTTTTATTGTCACAGTATATTACCCAGTTCAGGGTTGGTTCTCCCATAAGGTATATGTGGTTGCCTTATGGCAGGTGTCAGCAACCTTGGCACCCCAGACTTTTTGAAACTACATTTCCCATGATGCTCAGACAGCCTTAAGGGTGTCTCAGCATCATGGGAAATGTAGTTCCAAAACATCTGGGTGCCAAGGTTGCAGACCCCTGCCTTAGGGCTTCCCTGTGGGGTAGGCACATGTTTGTTCTGCAGCAGAAAATGTAAAATGTAATGTTAAATGTACTTGACTCTCACAGCTCTCCAAAATAGTCCATGTGGGAGGAGGGAGACCAATAGAAATCAAATTATGTTGTTTCTGTTTACTAATGCTCTTGTCTCTATGATAGCTAAAAGAGTACAGGTGAAAGTGACCACATTATATTGAACCACCACTACTATGGGCCTGATTTTTTAACACACTGTACATATCATATGTGTAGGTGAAATTCAGCACTTTCAGAATTTAGGAAACCAAGTAACAATTTATTTAAATTTTAAATTAAATATATTTTACTAGATTTTTAAATACAGAGACTGAACTTTGCCTTCAGGTATATCTATCTATCTATCTATCTATCTATCTATCTATCTATCTATCTATCTATCTATCTATCATCTATCTATCTATCTATCTATCTATTTATATATTTTTATTGTTTTTTTTTTTTTAATAATTTTTTATTGAAGTCATAAACAAATACAGAGTATATGGTATGCCCCAAACATTTACAAGTCAATGTATACACAGCATAGTTGGGAGAGTATTGCATTCTAATATCTCAAATATTACCAGAAAATGTGGGCTATCACATAGAAAGACTTCAGTTTTGTGTTAGAGTGTTATAAACGTGATATAAGCAGAAAAGGTCCTCTCCTAGCTATGTACAAAAAAGAGTATGGTATCTATTCAAAAAAGGGTAAGACTAGGGAGGAGTTAACTCTATAGATTTATGGGGGAGGGGGGATGCAGCGGGCAAAAGCCGCTCAAAATGTAATAAGGGGGAGGGTGGAGGAGGGGGGGATGGAGGGCGAAGCCAGCTAGAATGTCAGCTCGAGAAGCAGGTTTAGTTGGAACTAAAGGATTATTACTCAAAATAAACATTACTATACTCATCCAATCCTTTATACTCCTATAGAGGGAACCTAAAAACATATATACACAAACTAAAACCATGAGTGTAATTTGAGAGTGGTCAAGTTACACTCTACCAAGTTGTATAATGTGAAGGGGGGATATTAGATTATTTGGGGCCTAGGGAACCTCAGGGTGTGCCCCTCTCCTAGGGGAGTGCCACCTAAAGGCAGTGTAGGAAAAAGGAGGAGGGATATGACCCGCAGGCAACAAGTACCAGCGGAAAGGGAGGAGAGAGGCGTAACCGGAACAAATAATGTGTAATCCATATAATGGGGGGGGAGAGGTGCAAATTATAGAAATACATTCCAAAGTGTCTGAGCATCTATACTATCCCCTGTAAATATTAAAGCCTTGACCTACAACATCATTTGGCAGAAGGAATGAGGAGCACAACATTAAAGTATGAGGAAAAGGGCTGTAAGGGGGAATTCAGCTCCTGCATAGAAAAGGATCACAAACTGGAATCCAAATTTAGAGAACTATAGCTTAATATATATAATTAAATCTACAAACAGGAGACTGTGCCCAACAGACAGGCCACATCTTATACACTAAATAGAATTTAGCCTGAGACTAGAACCTATATCCCTAGTGAAGTTAAATGAGGAGCGACACTAAGATAGGCTACCTAGATAATAGAGCAGTTGTGATCTAAAGCTATAGTTTACATGGCCTCACACAAATGTCCCTTATGATAGGTATATCACCTAGATGTGGGGAACCTAAAGACGTATCTTAGTAGTATCCTAATAATGGTCCCAGTGGGCGTAACTATGCAAGGTAAAAACCACATGTTGCAGTCTGGCATGTGAGGGGAACGCTAATGATGAATGTCTCATGGGCTGTGGCCTTATTATATGTCCACATAATCAGGTCCCTAGACTTCATGGGCCTATAAAATAAGTAAAGGGGGTCTGAGTAACATGGGGGATACAGTTGGAGTGTTTTATTGGGAGACTCTCTGTAGGACTCAGAGTAGAAGGGCATGTATGCTGGGAGCAAGTATCTTTTGTATATTCACGCAGTATGTATAGTATACATTACTAGTACCCATACAACGTGGAGGTTGTGTCAACTTCCAAGGACTAAAGCTTAAACGATTGTAGTAGTCCAGTAGTGTTAGAGATCTTCTAGGTTAGGGGTATAAGATACTAGATCACACAAACCCCACACATGGAACCTTAACATTATATCATTATATATGAAAACTTACAGGAAACATAAACATCGCTGGGTAACTTTGCTAATTAAGACCCCACAACAAAAATAGTTCTGAGAATATCACATAGGAGGTACATAATATAAAAGTCTATGTGGGATATTGGAGGATAAATTATGCTAAATTCTGAACTGTAAGTTACTGTTTATGATACTTGCAGTAGGGGGGGATATACATCAGGAACTAAAAATGTGGGGGGGGGGGTAGATAGGTTTCTCTAGAAACTATGAACATATGTTTCAGGTATAAAGGTATGGTAAAGGGTAAGATGAGATCATGTAAGGCAACAGTTAAGAAAAAAAAACATTCACAACAGAATTTTGGCGTCAATCCTGAATCAATAAAAGCTATACTTATGCTACAGTCTCAGGAGAGAAAAGCTAGTTACACAACATTTTGAGCGTGAGTAGTCCCCTGGTTTCAGATCCTTAGACCGTCATGCGGGACATATATTATGAGAAAGTTTGTGACCCAGGGTAGTGCCGACATCTCTGTAATGATAGAACAAAATTTTTTTTATTTTTATTTTTTTTTACTATGTAGGTTTAATATATAATAGATTGCAGCAGTGGCTGAGAATCATCATGTGGCTGTGAGGGTCAGATTAAACTTTCAAATGTGGGGGCATAGCAGAAGAGATAGCAATATTCAAGTCATTCCCCTGTACATTCGTAAGTGTAAAGCAAACTGCAAACAGAGGGATTACATTGCACAGTTCTTAACCATCAAGTTGCTTCACATAACCCCTCACACATCAGACACTAACAAACCCAGTGCCCAGACCTAACAGCCTTGGAATCAGAAGATCGCATAGATAGTTCCCAATAGTGATATAAGTCCGCATTTATTGTTTTTTTTGTATTAATGTGCATTCCCGCAATCTGACCACACTTAACTTGCATGAGAACAGGACTTGTTAAGTTTAGGCTGGTTTAACTTTGCCACGCAGATGTAACAGAAAGGTTTTAAAGCACCAATCTTACGACTGTTGCTGCTTGACTTGTGATGGAGCCCAAAATGTTTAGTTAGGAGGCGACAAAATATCTTCTCCTGTGTTGTCTAAATTGTTCCACTGGATCTTGGCCACTTACTGCTAGATTAGCTCTTTTTCAGCAGAAAAATTATGCATATGAATTTATATGCATTTTAGTGGGCCAGACGATTTAAAAATCACAGTTTTTTGACTGGAGTGTCACAGACTACACAGAGAGACATAAATCCATGATATTCTGCTACTATAATGATATTGTGGACCATCCCTATTTCAGCCAAGTGGCAATACTGTGGTAGTCAATGCTAGAGTTAGGGTTAATTGATAGTATAGTAATGCTCTTCTTGTAATTTACCTCTTAAAATTGTATTTATATTATAAAATTTATTAACTTGACCCTGCAACTTTCTAAAGTGTGATTTCTTGGAACATAAGATAAACATACCATTTGAAGTGTTCTGTTTCTGGACTGTATAACAATGTACATTATGGTTATATAAAAACATTTTTAAATGTTTTTTTTTTTTCAAATCTTTTCTTTTTTTTACACTGCTTAAAGGGACACTGAACCCAATTTTTTTTCTTTTGTGATTCAGATAGAGCATGCAATTTTAAGCAACTTTCTAATTTACTCCTATTATCAATTTGTATTTGTTCTCTTGCTATCTTTATTTGAAAAAGCTAAGGAGCCAGCCAATTTTTGGTATAGTATACTGGACAGCACTTGTTTATTGGTGGATGAATGTATCCACCAATTAGCAAAAACAACCCAGGTTGTTCACCAAAAATGGCCCAGCATCTAAACTTACATTCTTGCTTTTCAAATAAAGATACCAAGAGAATGAAGACAATTTGATAATAGGAGTAAATTAGAAAGTTGCTTAAAATTGCATGCTCTATCTGAATCACGAAATAAAAAATGTGGGTTCAGTGTCCCTTTAAAAGAACATGCAACACTGAGATTATAAAATCGTTAAAGGGATATGAAACCCACATTTTGTTCTTTCATGATTTAGATAAAGCATGGGATTTTAAACAACTTTCTAATTCACTTGGGACCTATGCTTCGGAGACGGCCCATTTCTGGAGCACTATATGGCAGCAGTTTTGCAAGAATATTATCCCTTTACAAGAGCACTAGAGGGCAGCACTATTTCCTGCCTTGTAGTGCTCCAGATGCCTACCTAGGTATCTCTTCAATACATTATATCATGGGAACGAAATTTGATAAAAGAAGTAAATTGGAAACTTATGATCTGCCTGAATCACAAAAGACATTTTTTGGATTTCATATCCTTTCTTTAATTATGTGTAGTAAAAACAAAAATTGCAAGATATATCCATTATTTATTTTGCTCCATTTTGCTAAAATACCCTGCTTTTGTATCATTTTAAAATGGTGATTGTTCCCCTCTTCCTATTGATGCTGAAAAACAAATTATTTAACCTAGGATTCCTTTGAAATGCTGCAGATTTCCTAAGCCACCCACAAACTATACAGTGATTGCTCTCAGCAGTCGATAATTTATAGAAAGCCCTAATTGGCCACAATTAAAGGACCACTAAACACAGTGGAATGGCATAATCAATTAATGCATAATAAAAAGACAGTCCAAAAGCCCTTGGTTTGAATTATTCTGACAAATTTCAAAGTTACCACTGCATCATGTGACAGCCAGCAGCCAATTACTAATTGCATTTACATATATTTTGTGAATTCTTGCACATACTCTATAGGAACTGGTGCCTTTAGAAAGTGTGTTTATAAAAAAAGACTGTGCATTCTTAAAAATGGAAGTGAATTGTAAACTTGTGTTCACTGTTCAATGATGTGCTCTATCTGAATCATGAAAGTCTTATTTTAACGTTTGTGTTCCTTTAAGGGATATAAGTAAACACAGTTTTAAATCCTATCAGCTTAGCCAGATTCTGTTCTCATCCTTGTTCATTTTCATATTCCTGTCTAAGGGTTCGTTTCCATTGAGGTGGTAAAGTTTGGAAACTTTACCACCTTTATCTCCATTGAAGGCTATGGAGACTTTTTATGTTGCCGCCAGTTTCCAAACTTTACCACCTCAGGGGAAACTGGCAGTAAATACATTTACCATGTTAGGTGAGTAGAAACAGGAGATAAACTGTCAGGACGTGAGGTTCCTTCATCACACTAATAGTCAGTCATGAAAAAACCTCGGAGTCCTGAGAATTCATAGCTTAAAGGACTAGTAAAAACAGTAGATTTGCATAATCAACAAATGCATGATAACAAGACAATACAAAAGCACTTAGTCTGAACTTCAAATGAGGAGTAGATTTTTTTCTAACAAATTTCAACGTTATGTCTATTTCCACTCCGAGTGTACCATGTGACAGCCATCAGCAAATCACAAATGCATATACGTATATTCTGTGAATTCTTGCACATGCTCAGTAGGAGTTGGTGACTCAAAAAGTTTAAATATAAAAGACTGTGCACATTTATTTAATGGAAGTAAATAGAAAAGTTGTTTAAAATTACATGCTGTATCTTAATCATGAAAGTTTAATTTGACCTGAGTGTCCCTTTAAAGGGACAGTGAGCACCTTGTAACTGCAAGACATTTCTGTTATGTTACTGTAGAATAACATACCAAGCAAGTCTTAGCATCCCTTTTACTGCAATTATTTTTCAATAGCCAAACTCCACCCACCATTTGTCTTATTCAGAGGAGCCAATTTGGGCTTAAGTACACAGGCCACATTGCTAGTCACAGCCAAAAAATTAAAACAAAATGCTTTGTTTTGGAGTTGTTATCTGACAAAGCCAATTAGGGATAGCTGCGTAGCAGAGTTAACCTTGAGAAGTCCGCAAGGTGCATATTAAGTTCTGGGAATTGCTACATCAGAGCATGAAAATGGAGCAAAATAAATAATAAATATTCATTGCAAAGTTGTTTTTTTATGCATAACTCAACATTGTATATAGAAATCTCATTGTGTTTACTGTCCCTTTAAAATTATGCAGTCATTAAAAGCCACCACCTTCCCTCCCCTCAGTGTCCCATATTCATATGCATATTTCCTTGACTGAATTGTCTTGAAAGTTTGAGCAGAAATCATGTTTGCTTAATTTATTCTCACACTTTTACCTCCTAACCTAAATGGCTGTATGACAAATTACATTATTAGTTGAGTAAGAGTCACAGAGCTGGAGATAAATTCATTTTACAATTTGTTGAACAATTTGAATTCTGGTCCTGGCATTTTCAAGGCACATTGATAAAAGAGTGCTATTATTAGATTCAACCTACCTCTCTCTATGCAAATATATACATCATTATTATGCATGCAAAGTTTACTTTCCCAGACAGGAAATTTGTTTCTAATGTCTAGAATTAATGAGGTAAAATTACTTTCTAAAGAAACAAACAAAATGTCATTTTGAGAGCAGTTACTATATACAACAGATTGTGTTATGGATAAGCAAAAACAGATTGTGTTATGGATAAGCAAAAACTACATATATGCAAAGTACATGGACATTTCTCAAGTAAGAAGTCCAAGAAAAATGTGTGTGCATGTGTATATATATATATATATATATATATATATATATATATATATATATATATATATATTCTGCACTCCATGCACTCCAACCTTTCTTCTCTTTATGTAATGCCTGGGTGACTCCTCAATCACTCTTTATATGTATCCATATGAAAAATAGAGGGCACTCACAGGTCTTTTTATAGTTGATTCTTAGTTTGTATGTGTGGCTTGTTCACATCGCCATATACAAACTAAGATTGTCTTGAAAAAGACTCAATTGTGGATCCGAATCATCTTACAATAATCTTTGAAATGATGGTGCAGACCCATAGAGATAATGTTTACTTAATAATATAGAGAGAAAAGACTGAAGAGGGTACATTACCCTTCTTCTACTAAGAAACAGGGCCGGATTGGCCTACCAGGACACCAGGAGATTTCCTGGTGGGCTGCAGCAGCTGGGGTTGGAAAGCTACAATTTAAATAGGTGATTAATGGGTGCAATTGGTTGTAGAGTTGCTAAATAACATCAATTTTATATTTTTTTAGCTATAACAAAGTAATATAATTTAAATCTTAAAAAAATATTGGGGAAGGAGTGTCCCGGTAATCCCCTTTGAGAAGAGTTGGCATGTGCATTCCGACTCAACGCAAAATATGGCTGGTCTTCATATTCATTTTCCAGGGCTGCTTTTTATTCCAAGTCCGGCCCTGCTAAGAAAGGGAATACAGCACTCTTTCATTCTGTTTATAATTAGTAGACTAATTTCTATTGCATTCACAATTCCTTGATACATCAAAAAATTAATGTAATAAAAACATATGACTGCTTCAGTGTATACACCTTTAAACATCAAACTCTCTAGGTCAGTTGGTGAATTAACTCTTTATAAAAGAAATATAGAAAGGTACCTTCCATTTTGGTGTGTGTGCGTCCATGTATCACCTGAACATATTTCAAGTGCAAGGAATTGTGAATGCAATAAAAATTAGTCTACTAATTATAAACAGAATAAAAGAGTGCTGCACTCCCTTTCTTAGTAGAAGAGGGGCAATGTACCCTCTTCAGTCTTTTGTCTCTATATTATTAAGTAAAAAAATAAATAAATTATATATATATATATATATATACATACATTATAAAGTAAGTAACCTTTATTTTATCTTTAAAAAAGAAGAATGTAAAACTGACATAAATATATTTAAATGCTTTCAATGCACTGTTTTTCACATATGGTTCAATTTAAAATAAGAAAAGTAAAACGACTATTATTGTACTTTTACAAAAGAAATGAAAATATACATTTTTCAGATAGTAGGATTTTTTAAAATGAAATTTATAGAATATATTGGCAGTTGAAAATCACATTGCAGAATAAATGTTTTGAAATCATTTAACTGTAAATTTGTTAGTTCAAGTTATAAGGTTTTGCAAATCAAGAACAGTTCAGGTATACACCTCTGAAAAACCTGGAGGTTATTTGGAACTTTTCGCCTAGATTACGAGTTTTTGTCGGTAAGGCTTGCGTTGCTAACGAGCCTTTTTTTCTCACCGCTCACTTAAGACAACGCTGGTATTACAGGACTTTACAAACCTGGCGTTAGCCGCAAAAAAGTGAGAGGAGAGCAAAATTTAGCTCCACATCTCACCTCAATACCAGCGTTGCTTATGTTAGCGGTAAGCTGGCAAAACGTGCTCGTGCACAATTTCCCCACAGGGATCAATGGGACTGAGCCGGCTGAAAAAAAGTCTAACACCTGCAAGAAAGCAGCGTAAAGCTCCTAACGCAGCCCCATTGATTCCTATGGGGAAACACATTTTATGTCTACACCTAACACCCTAACATGAACCCCGAGTTTAAACACCCCTAATCTTACACTTATTAACCCATAATCTGCCGCCCCCGACATTGCCGTAACCTACTTTATATTATGAACCCCTAATCTGCCTCTCCGGACACCGCCGCCACCTACATTATATGTATGAACCCCTAATCTGCTGACCCCAACATCGCCGACACCTACATTATATTAATTAACCCCTAATCTGCCACCCCCAATGTCGCCGCTACCTACCTACACTTATTAACCCCTAATCTGCCGCCCCCAACGTCGCCACCACTATATTAAAGTTATTAACCCCTAAAACTAAGTCTAACCCTAACACCCCCTAACTTACATATAATTTAATTAAATCTAAAGAAAATTACTACAATTAACTAAATAATTCCTATTTAAAACTAAATACTTACCTATAAAATAAACCCTAAGCTAGCTACAATATAACTAATAGTTACATTGTAGCTATCTTAGGGTTTATTTTTATTTTACAGGCAAGTTTGTATTTATTTTAACTAGGTACAATAGTTATTAAATAGTTATTAACTATTTAATAGCTACCTAGTTAAAATAAAGACAAATTTACCTGTAAAATAAATCCTAACCTAAGTTACAATTACACCTAACACTACACTATAATTAAATTAATTACCTAAACTAACTACAATTAAATACAATTGAAAAAAATTATCTAAAGTACGAAGAAAACCTCCCACTAAATTACAGAAAATAATAAAATAATTTAAAAAATTAAACTAATTACACCTAATCTAATCCCCCTAATAAAATAAAAAAGCCCCCCAAAATAATAAAAATCCCTACCCTATACTAAATTACAAATAGCCCTTAAAATGGCCTTTTGCGGGGCATTGCCCCAAAGTAATCAGCTCTATTACCTGTAAGAAAAAATACAATACCCCCCCAACATTAAAACCCACCACCCACACACCCAACCCTACTCTAAAACCCACCCAATCCCCCCTTACTAAAACCTAACACTAACCCCTTGAAGATCACCCTACCTTGAGACGTCTTCACCCAACCAGGCAGAAGTGGTCCTCCAGACGGCCAGAAGTCTTCATCCGATCCGGGCAGAAGAGGACCTCCAGATGGGCAGAAGTCTTCATCCAGACGGCATCTTCTATCTTCATCCATCCGGAGCAGAGCGGGTCCATCTTCAAGACATCCGACGCGGAGCATCCGCTTCAAACGAAGTGCAACTGAAGAATGAAGGTTCCTTTAAATTACATCATCCAAGATGGCGTCCCTTGAATTCCAATTGGCTCATAGAATTCTATCAGCCAATCGGAATTAAGGTTGGAAATATCCTATTGGCTGATTGGATGTTCCTATTGGCTCATTAGAGTTCCTACTGATTGTAATACCACGATATTTAATATAGTTACTTGTTTCTGTAACAGAGACTTCTCTAAGTCTATCTCTATGTTTATGTAACTACAACATTTCAGATTTGCTAGGATTAATTCTATAACCGGAGAAAGAACTGAACTCTTCCACAATTTGGATTCAAATCTGAATATTCTTTCGGGAATCTCTGAGGAAGATTAACAGATCATCAGCATATAAAGCTAGAATAACCTTTTTTTTTTTTTTGTCTGATCCGTATACCCTCCAAATTTCCCTAAGGCAAAAAATAAATGATTCCATGAAACAGAATCAAATGCTTTTTCAGCATCTACAGAAACAATGGCCAGATCTGATGTATTAAAAGATGCATAATAGGCTTTAATCTTTGCGCAATTGGGCTAGCCAATTTCTTATGATCACTATTTAAAACAGATATTGGTCTATATTAACTCATTTGTTCAGGATCCTTATCTTTTTTAAATATTAAGGAAACTAGCGATTATGTAAAATAGTTGGAATTCATAATCCCCTGATGATAATAGCTATTGAATAAAGTTTCCAATAATGGAGTAATGTCATCAGTGCTTTGTAAATCTCTACTGGGATTTGATTGGGACCCGGAGCTTTATTAATTGATGCACCCTTCACAAGGCATGATTTCTTACACTTAATGTTACCTATTAACTTTTTTAATATATATATACTGAGACTTAGTGAGCTTATGTTTGAAATAGTTGTTTAAAGGGACATGATACCCAAATGCCGAAGCACTAAAAACTGATGCAGCATAGCTGTAAGAAGCTGACTAGTATTTACACCCCACTGTAAAGAGACTTTAAGCAGCCAGTCAGGATGCTAGTCCCAGGATAAGCTAAGGAGTATGCATCTGTCTTGTCATGTTATTTTCCTATTCAGTTTAAGTAAATTCTATAAAATCTCATGAGATTTCAGCAAAGGCAAAGCATTACCTCTGCACTGCTGATTGGCTATTATATTTTATTTTTTAACTTGCAGCTTTACAGCAACTGAAGTATAAGTGTTTACACAGCAGTTACTCTAGTGATCTGAATACATTGTGAGGTCAAATATCTTCCTTCTTTACATAGAGATGCTCAGGTGATATTTTCCTGACAGCTTTTTACAGTTATGCTGCATCACTTTCAAGTATTATATCCCTTTAAGTTTTTCAGATTTTTTTTATAATGACTGATGATTTTTGATGCAGTGTCTGCAATTAGTCAGTGAATGACAAATAAGCGAGGTAACAGAATTCCAACTGGACAAGAGTAATTTTTAAGTATATCAATAAATCGCTAAAGTGTCTTTTGTTGACCCCAGGTTATCAGGATGTGAATTTCTATAAATTGGTTTCTCATAAATTGTCCTTGTTGTTGGAATTTAGAAATCAATGATAATTATTTTGAATTTAATGTTATTCACATATTTTTTTTGCATTAAGGTAAAAAAGTATGAGTAAATGTGTTATTTTATGATTTAATTAGTAATAATAAGATTAGCTACAGTATGTGTGTGTTTTTTCTTATGGTTTCTCTTTTATATATACTATGTGTATCTAATATGTGTTTTTAAGAAATTGGATTTATGCAATATGAAATAATTTGATAAATGATGTATACACTGATAGATTAGATGTATGTAAAAACAACAACAAACCCACCAATACAAAAATGAAACAGTGTTGCTATATATAATGATAACTTTCTATTGGAGTTAAAATCTGTTATTCTATATTTAAAGGTCAATTATATTGCTGCGTCATAATCAATGGAGAAAGAAATAACTCAAAAGTGTTTCTTTGTATATGGAATGCAAATCCATTAAAATGTATCATAATGTAATCTTATTTTTTTAAATGGAATAACAGGATTTCCAGACGTGTCCCAGTCTTTGTAAATAATTGATTGAAAGGGCATATAGAAAAGACAAAGAGCCCCATGATCTAAAGGTCTCTGGGCTGGCGAGATTATTAAAGGGCCACTAAACCCAAAATCTTTCTTTCATGATTCAGATAGAACATACAAATTTAAAAAACATTACAATTTACTTCTATTATTTATTTTGCACATGGGTGAGCCAATCACATGAGGTTTCTATGTGCAGCAACCAGCTACTAAGCATATCTAGATATGCTTTTCCGCAAAGAATATCAAGAGAATAAAACAATAGATAATAGAAGTAAATTAGAAAGATGTTTAAAATGCATTCTCTTTCTAAATCATGAAAGAAAAAATGTGGGTGTCATGTCCCTTTAAAGAATACTCACCAGTACTTCTATTTCCCTAGTGGAATTATCAAAAACAACTGAAAACAAGGTGTCTTGCTAAGGAGTGTATACTGCATATTCATATGGGGAAGGAGATGCATACATTAGAAAAGTGCACAATGAAAATGGTATTTTAAAAATCTTTCAGAACAAATAATTGAACCATTCACACAAAAATCGTATTGTTAAAGTGATGGTAAATTCATCAAAGTAAATTTGCATAGTTTAAAAGTACACTATTTATTTTGTAAGACCCCTTTTTATGAGGCTCCGTTACCTGTTTCAATGCTGCCTCTGTCTTAGAATTCCTTATTCTTACGTTTCTATTAGGGTTATAGGTATTTTGAGTGTTTTTAAAAAAGCTCTCTAACTTTTAGTTTGTGAGTAAAAGCGGTGAAATCTGTAGTGCAAAAAGCTTTACAGAATTACGATGGGATTAGAGAAACGATTTCATATACGCCCATGTTCAGTCTATTTTACAAAAAAACAAAAAAGCCAATAGGAGCTGCATCATACGCCCTATGTAAGTCACTGCCAGCACGCTCCAGTGCTGGTAACTTGAAGCCGACTCAGCCTGAAGTAGAGATGCACAATCGCAGTTCGCTACGCTATTTGCGCTTCTTAATCAGTCAATCTACTTTACCGTAGCTATTCAGAGTAGAAAGGCTGAGTCGATTTCAAGTTACCAGCACGCGAGCGTGCTGGCAGTGACTTACATAGGGCGTATGATGCAGCTCCTATTGGCTTTTTTGTTTTTTTGTAAAATAGACTGAACATGGGCGTTCCATGGGCGTATATGAAATCGTTTCTCTAATCCTAGCGTTATTATGTAAAGCTTTTTGCACTACAGATTTCACAATTCTTACTCACAAACTAAAAGTTAGAGAGTTTTTTTCAAAACACTCAAAATACCTATAACCCTAATAGAAAAACACATGGGTATGAAAATATAGGTGATTGTAAGATGCTATAAGCAGAAAGCAGCATAATGTGATTGATATTGGCTGCCGGATTTCATTTTTAAAGTGCGCCCCCTGCTCACTGCTAACTTCACTCTACGGTGTGAAGTTTCTCATTTCTAGCAAGCTCCATTACTTTCAGGGACTGCCCCTTTTTTATGATAACTCCACCAGGGCATTCTCTGCGAGGGTCGGCGTGAAAACCACATCTGATCTGGCGAAATTCAGATCATCTAATAAAAATAAGAATAAAATTATTTACAATTTCTAGTTATGAAAAATAATTGAAAGATCATTAAACTCCACTAAAAAACAAACAAAAAAAACAAACTAGGTAATATAGTGTCATAATTCATTTAGGTTGCTTTCTCTTTATCTTGGAAAATTATAGCTTTTCACTGCCCCCAAGAGGCCGGAGTTGATCCTGAAGGTTTCAGAACTCTAACCTTGCAACACTCTACACAGCTATTTCTTGATTAGTGTAGGAGTAATTTCATTTTTCTGAAGTCTTCCAAAAGACTGACATGCCAGCAGATTATGAACTATATTGAAGCAGGTTAACACCTTGTTTGCTGTAATTGTTTTTCAACTATCAATCTCACCCACCACTTTCCTTATTTGTAGGAGCCCAACTGGAGATGAGAGGGCTTGCAAACTGTTACTGTGTTAACAACATATCCATTGTTTGACTACAGCAGAAATAATAAGTGAGCAAACAGCAAATTAAAAACTATATGAGGGAAGGAGTTAGGCTTGTGAAGCTTGCCATGTGCTCTTTCAGTTTTCAGAACTGGAAAATCATCAGCTTATTTTACTGAACCCTATACTGTAAAGTTAGTGTCTCTCCATCCATAATTAGTGAATTCTCCATAAGGGCCATAATAGTTGAAAATTGCATGATTTCATTCGTTAGAGCATGTTATTTAAAGGGACACTGAACCCAATTTTTTTCTTTTGTGAGTCAGATAGAGCATGCAATTTTAAGCAACTTTCTAATTTACTCCTATTATCAATGTTTTTTCATTATCTTGGTATCTTTATTTGAAAAGCAAGAATGTAAGTTTAGATGCCGGCCCATTTTTGGTGAACAACCTGGGTTGTTCTTGCTGATTGGTGGATACATTCACCCACCAATAAACAAGTGCTGTCCAGGGTACTTAACAACAAAAAAATAGCTTAGGTGCCTTCTTTTTCAAATAAAGATAGCAAGAGAACAAAGAAAATTGATACTAGGAGTAAATTAGAAAGTTGCTTAAAATTGCATGCTCTATCTGAATCACGAAAGAAAAAAATTGGGTTCAGTGTTGCTTTAAGATTATGGACTCTGCACTACTGTGCGTTTAACCCCTGCATAGGGGGTTAAACACACAGTAGAAGTACCTTACAGGACCGCAGAGCACTGCCGCTCCCTAGTAGAAACTGCTGCTGCTAATTGCACAGCTGAGTTGTGTGACTACCACTGCTGATTGGATGAGCTGCAGTTTCTTCTCAGGACCAGCAGTCTGTAAAGCCTGTAGCCGTGTTTGGGAAGCACTTCAAGCGAACTGGGACTCGCTTGGAGCGTTCTGTGAGCACTTGACAGTGAGGCGCTGGGCGTTCCCTCAGAGCTATTTATATACACACGTGTTGCTCGTGGAGGCTGCCATGTTTACAGTAATGTAAAAGTTAATCATGTCTGTATTATCACCATTTGTGAAAGTACTATTAAATTAACAACACTTATTTATATATATTTATATAAATAAGTGTTGTAAATGTAATAATACTTTCACAAGTAAGGGAGCTACTAATAAACGTTTGCATGTGCAAAGGGATCTACTGCACGGTAATGGATTACAATACTGTATATAATTCATATGTGAGACGTTTCTATTTGCATGCAATATACTTAAAAGGTATTAGAAATATTGCATGTTAGAAGCGTCTCTACTATGCAGATCCCTTTGCACATGCCTACTACTCTGTCAATGTGTGGTGACGTGGGACATTGCGATGGGAGCGTTTTGTCAAAGCTCCCTAACTGGTGACGTATCCACAGCGCCACGTCATCACCACTGCCTATGTGTGGCCGGCGCTGGGAGTAAGCGCTGCCCAAACGTGGCCTGTGAGGTATCTACTGTATATTTACCCTTTTGCAGGGGTTAAACATACAGTAGTGCTGGGTGTTAGTCTTAACATTACAAGTTTAATAAATTAAAGCATGGATGATGTCATTTTTCAACTATTATGGTCCTTTGATGACGGACAGTCAACACCAGAATTTTTGTTGTTTAAAAAGATAGATAATCCCTTTATTACCCATTCCCCAGTTTTGCAAAACCAACACAGTTATATTAATACACTTTTTACTTCTGTGACTAACTTGTATCTAAGCATCTTCTGACCGCCCCTAATCACATGACTTTTAGTTATTATCTATTGACTTGCATTTTAGCCAATTAGTGCAGTGTCTGCCACTAGCCACCAGCGTGATTACAATGTTATCTATATGACTGACATGAACTAGCTAAAAAAGAGGCGGCCTTCAAGGGCTTAAAAAATATCATATGAGCCTTCCTAGGTTTGCTTTCAACTAGTATACCAAGAGAACAAAGCAAATTTTTTGATAAAAGTAAATTGTTTAAAATGACATGCCCTATTTGAAAAAAGAAAGTTTTTTGGGGCTTGACTATCCCTTTAAGAAAAACTTGCCTTTAAAACAATCCCTGAGGGGCCTTGTAATACTGACGAGGCATCTTAGAGACTCTTGTCAGAACATAGAGCTTTAGAAAATCAGTCCCTTAAAATGACACAGCTTACTTAGATTCTGCCAGAGCTCAATCGCAAAGCAAACTACTTATCCTCTTCATGTCATATATGATATTGTCCCTGTTGCTAATTAAAGCAACATTATTCTGCTTTGTATCCTACAAAGGCCAAGGACTATGCCACATATATATGTGTATAAGCAAGGAATTAAACCTGGAATTCTAACAATGTAACTATATTTAGCAACATAGATTTTAAACTATCATAAAGTGACTCCATATGAATTGTAGTGTTGTAACTACATATCCCTCGCCTTTATTAACCACAAACCACAGATTTGTGAGGATCTGGAGAGAAAGAATGTTTCCTTGGGATATTTTGTAATGTTTTCACAACATTAGCGTCTTTTAAATGAGGCACGTGGGGCATTGATTGCAAATCAAATAACACAATCCAGTTTACAGGACAGAGGTGCACTGGGAACACGGTTGTTGTGTCACTTGTTGTGTCACTTGTTGTTGTGTCACTTGTTGTGTCATGTTTGCAGGTTGAACATAATGTTTTAAAGTTACTGCGTTGAGAAATAGAGCTGAGTAAATTACAGGTCATTATAGTAACAACAGGAAATATGGATTTTTGACGTGCTGTGTTAATTAATTTCAGACCCGGTAAATAGGAGGGGAATATGATTTAAAAAAAGTGTCTTTCAAGGCGGAGAAGTGAGTGTGTTTACACCAAGGAGGAACTATTGTATTAGAACTGTATTTCTGGAGAGGGAAGTAACCTGCAGCACACAGCTGGCACCTGAGCGGTACAACAGGTCTCACACACAGCGAAGTGCAGATG